>NC_086446.1:683325811-683625811 GCF_028390025.1 Pseudophryne corroboree
TAAGAAGAGTAAGAAAAAAGCAATATGGGAATAGTATGCTAAAAAGATCCCGTCACACTACAGGTGCCAGGCTGCAAGAAGCTGTGTAGAAACAAATACTACATATAGTAAGCAGGAATTGATCCTCCTGCGCAGATTACTTCATTATAAGGTTGCCACCCATACTGAGAAAGAGGTGTACTTATGCATCAGGGTGATGAGCTTTGTGGTCTGGATTCCCTACTTGCCAGCGATGGGACCCAAGCTCCCACTGGTAATGCTGTGTTCTACAGATGGGTGAAAGAGAGAATATATTACAAATTGATGATGCTCTCCTTCCTACAACTGAATGTAATATGTCTTAATGCATGATTTGTCAGTGTTTCCTCTAGCACAGTGATAGGCAACTTGTTACACATTGGGGGCTGCTGAAATGGGCAGCCCTCTAACCTTTTGAAGGGCCATATATGAATACATTTGTTCATTGCAAGAGAAACCTATCTGTAATTATATATCAGCAGGCCTTTTAAATAAACATTACATTCTATAATAAAGAAGACAACACAGAAATGCAAAGCTGGAGGGCCAGCTGATGCCCATCACTGCTCCAGCATCACACCTGGAAATAAATGAGGATTATATTTTATTATTACTAGATGGACAAATGCAGACATAATACTCACCTTATATTGTAAAGGGGCTGTGTTTGATGTACCACAATGTTGCACTTAGGACATCGGTTGCTGTAGTAAAAATGCCTCACTATACAACTCTTACAAACTGAAAAATAAAAAGAAGGCATTGGTTCGCAAATCCTGAAGGCAGATAGTAATTTCTCTTCGCTTAATACTGGCTCTGGAACCATAAATTAATATAACTTGTAAATAAAAGCGGGATAAGAGCACATTAAAAACCGCAACAATGAGATGTATCGGCACAGAAAATAAGATTTTACTTACCGGTAAATCTATTTCTCATAGTCCGTAGTGGATGCTGGGGACTCCGTAAGGACCATGGGAATAGACGGGCTCCGCAGGAGACATGGGCACTTTAAGAAAGAATTTAGATTCTGGTGTGCTCTGGCTCCTCCCTCTATGTACCTCCTCCAGACCTCAGTTAGAGAAACTGTGCCCGGAAGAGCTGACAGTACAAGGAAAGGATTTTGGTAATCCAGGGCAAGATACATACCAGCCACACCAATCACACCGTATAACTTGTGATCAACTTACCCAGTCAACAGTATGAACAACAACAGAGCATCAGTACAACCCTGATGCAACTATAACATAACCCTTACTGCAGCAATAACTACTGTATATACAAGTATTGCAGAAGAAGTCCGCACTTGGGACGGGCGCCCAGCATCCTCTACGGACTACGAGAAATAGATTTACCGGTAAGAAAAATCTTATTTTCTCTAACGTCCTAGTGGATGCTGGGGACTCCGTAAGGACCATGGGGATTATACCAAAGCTCCCAAACGGGCGGGAGAGTGCGGATAACTGCAGCACCGATTGAGCAAACACAAGGTCCTCCTCAGCCAGGGTATCAAACTTATAGAACTTTGCAAAAGTGTTTTAACCTGACCAAGTAGCCGCTCGGCACAGCTGTAATGACGAGACCCCTCGGGCAGCCGTCCAAGAAGAGCCCATCTTCCTAGTGGAATGGGCCTTAACTGATTTTGGCAGCGGCAATCCAGCCGCAGAATGAGCCTGCTGAATCGTATTACAGATCCAGCGAGCAATAGTTTGCTTTGAAGCAGGCGCCCCAAGCTTGTTGGAAGCATACAGGATAAACAAAGATTCTGTTTTCCTGACCCTAGCCGTTCTGGCTACATAAACCTTCAAAGCCCTGACGACATCAAGTAACTCGGAATCCTCCAAGTCAGCAGTAGTCACAGGCACCACAATAGGTTGGTTTATATGAAAGGATGAAAAACACTTTCGGCAGAAACTGTGGGCGGGTCCGCAATTCTGCTCTATCCGCATGGAAAACCAGATAGGGGCTTTTATGTGACAAAAGCCGCTAATTCTGACACACGCCTAGCCGAAGCCAAGGCTAGCAGCATGACCACTTTCCACGTGAGACATTTCAATTCCATCGTTTTGAGTGGTTCAAACCAGTGGGATTTCAGGAAACTCAACACCACGTTAAGATCCCAAGGTGCCACTGGAGGCACAAAAGGGGGCTGAATATGCAGCACTCCCTTTACAGCGTCTGAACTTCAGGTAGAGAAGTCAACTCCTTTTGAAAGAAAATGGATAGGGCCGAAAGCTGGACCTTAATGGACCCCAATTTTAGGCCCAAATTCACTCCTGACTGTAGGACGTGAAGGAAACGGCCCAGCTGGAATTCCTCCGTAGGGGCATTCCTGGCCTCACACCAAGCAACATATTTTCGCCATATACAGTGATAATGTTGAGTTGTCACGTCCTTCCTAGCCTTTATCAGCGTAGGAATGACCTCATCCAGAATGCCTTTTTCTGCTAGGATCCGCCGTTCAACCGCCATGCCGTCAAACGCAGCCGCAGTAAGTCTTGGAACAGACAGGGCCCCTGTTGCAACAAGTCCTGTCTTAGAGGCAGAGGCCACGGGTCCTCTGTGAGCATTTCTTGCAGATCTGGATACCAAGTCCTTCTTGGCCAATCCGGAACAATGAGTATTGTTCTCACTCCTCTTTTTCTTATGATTCTCAGCACCTTGGGTATGAGGAAGAGGAGGAAATACATAGACCGACTGGAACACCCACGGTGACACCAGTGCGTCCACAGCTATCGCCTGAGGGTCTCATGACCTGGCGCAATACCTCTGTAGCTTTTTGTTGAGGCGGGATGCCATCACGTCCACCTGTGGCAGTTCCCACCGACTTGCAAACTGCGTGAAGACTTCTTGATGAAGTCCCCACTCTTCCGGGTGGAGGTCGTGCCTGCTGAGGAAGTCTGCTTCCCAGCTGTCCACTCCCGGGATGAACACTGCTGACAGTGCGCTTACGTGATTCTCCGCCCAGCGAAGAATTCTGGTGGCTTCTGACTGAATCAGAACCGGTTGGTCGCGAAGCAGGGTCTCCGCTTGACGTAGGGCGTTGTATACGGCCCTTAATTCCAGGATGGTGATGTGAAGGCAAGTCTCCTGACTTGACCACAGACCTTGGAAATTCCTTCCCTGTGTGACTGCTCCCCACCCTCGGAGGCTTGCATCCGTGGTCACCAGTACCCAGTCCTGAATGCCGAATCTGCGGCCCTCGAGAAGATGAGCACTCTGCAGCCACCACAGGAGAGACACTCTGGCCCTGGGGGATAGGGTGATTAACCGATGCATCTGAAGATGTGATCCGGACCACTTGTCCAGTAAGTCCCATTGAAAAGGTCCTCGCATGGAACCTGCCGAAGGGAATGGCCTCTTATGATGCCATCATCCTTCCCAGGACTCGAGTGCAGTGATGCACTGACACCTGTTTTGGTTTTAATAGGTTCCTGACCAGTGTCATGAGCTCCTGAGCTCTCTCTATCGGGAGATAAACCCTTTTCTGGTCTGTGTCTAGAATCATGCCTAGGAAAGGCAGATGAGCCGTAGGAACCAACTGCGACTTTGGAATATTTAGAATCCAGCCGTGTTGCCGTTACACTTCCAGAGAAAGTGATACGCTGTTCAGCAACTGCTCTCTTAATCTCGCTTTTATGAGGAGATCGTCCAAGTAGTGGATAATTGTGACACCTTGCTTCCGCAGGAGCACCATCATTTCCGCCATTACCTTGGTGAAGATTCTCGGGGCCGTGGGGAGACCAAACGGCAACGTCTGAAATTGGTAATGACAATCCTGTACCGCAAATCTGAGGTACGCCTGATGAGGTGGATAAATGGGGACATGAAGGTATGCATCCTTTATGTCCAGAGACACCATAAAATCTCCCCCTTTCAGGCTTGCGATGACCGCTCTTAGCGATTCCATCTTGAACTTGAACCTTTTCAGGTATATGTTCAGGGATTTTAAATTCAATATGGGTCTGACCGAACCGTCCGGTTTCGGGACTACAACATGGTCGAATAATAACCCCCTCCTTGTTGAAGGAGGGGAACCTTGAACACCACCTGTTGAAGATACAATTTGTGAATTGCAGTTAACACTATTTCCCTCTCGTGGGGGGAAGCCGGCAGGGCCGTCGGTGAGGGGGCATCTTCTCAAAGTCCAGCTTGTATCCCTGAGACACAATATCAATTGCCCAGGGATCCAACAGGGAGTGAACCCACTTGTGGCTGAAATTACGAAGACGTGCCCCCACCGGGCCTAGCTCCGCCTGTGGAGCCCCAGCGACATGCAGTGGATTTTGTAGAGGCCGGGGAGGACTTCTGTTCCTGGGAACTAGGTGTGTTGTGCAGCTTCTTTCCTCTGCCCCTGCCTCTGGCAAGAAAGGACGCACCTCGGACTTTCTTGTTTCTTTGTGATCGAAAGGCTGCATTTGATAATGTCGTGCTTTCCTAGGCTGTGCAGGAATATAAGGCAAAAGATCAGAATTACCAGCTATAGCTGTGGAGACCAGGTCCGAGATCCCTTCTCCACACAATCCTCAGCCTTCCCTATGCCTCTTAACTCGGCATCACCTGTCCACTGCATATTCTACAGGACACGTCAAGCAGAAATCGACATAGCGTTGACTCTAGAAACCAGTAGACTAATGTCTCTTTGGGCATGTTTTATATATATATATATATATATATATATATATATATATCTTAAGACAGCATCTTTAATAAATCTATATATATATATATATATATATACACATATATATGTATATACATACTAGGGTCTCAATCTCTGCTGATAAGGTACCTGACCACGCTGCTACAGCGCTATAAACCCATGCCGACACAATCGCCGGTCTGAGTAGTGTACCAGAATGTGCACGCTATCTGCAGGATCCCTGAGGATAGCTGTTAAGTCAGGGCTACCTTTTGGGCAAACGTGACACCCTAGGGGAAGATTCCCATCGTATCCTGGCCCTAGTAGGGAAAGGATACTCCCTGAGAATTCTTTGTGGGAAACTGCAGTCTCTTGTCTGGAGATTCCCGCTCTTTTTCATCATGAGAGGAGGGAAATTTACCTCAGCTTTCTTCCCCTTAAACATGTGTACCCTTGTGTCAGGGACAGATGAGTCATCAGTGATATGCAAATCATCTTTTATTACAATAATCATATATTGAATACTTTCCTGCCATTTTGGCTGTAACTTTGCATTATCGTAGTCGACACTGGAGTCAGACTCCGTGTCGATATCAGTGTCTATTATTTTGGATAGTGATCATTGAAAGACTCTGAAGGTCTCTGCGACATAGGGACAGACATGGGTAGATTCCCTGTCTGTTCTCTAATCTTTTGTGCAATAATTTCACCTTAGCACTTAATTACACATATCCAAACAGGTGTCGGCGTTGTCGACGGAGACACCCCTCACACACACATTTGCTCCATCTTCTCCTTAGGCGAGCCTTTTACCTCAGACATGTCGACACACACGTACCGACACACCACACACTCAGGGAATGCTCATCTGAAGACAATTCCCCCACAAGGCCCTTTGGAGAGACAGAGAGAGAGTATGCCAGCACACACCCCAGCGCTATTAACCCAGGAATAACACATAAACTTAATGTTAACCCAGTAGCTGCTGTTTATATTGATTTTTGCGCCTAATTATGTGCCCCCCCTCTCTTTTTACCCTCTTCTACCGTGTATCTGCAGGGGAGAGGCTGGGGAGCTTCCTCTCAGCGGTGCTGTGGAGAAAAAACATGGCGCTGGTGAGTGCTGAGGAAGAAGCCCCGCCCCCTCGACACCGGGCTTCTGTCCCGCTTAAATATACATTTTCTTGGCGGGGGCTCATACATATATACAGTGCCCAACTATATATATGCTAAACTTTTGCCAAAGAGGTCCCAATTGCTGCCCAGGGCACCCCCCCCCCCCCTGCACCCTGCACCCTTACAGTGACCGGAGTATGTGAGGTGTGTGTGGGAGCAATGGCGCACAGCTGCAGTGTTTCGCGCTATCTCAGTGAAGACCGGAGTCTTCTGCCGCCGATTTCGAAGTCTTCTTGCTTCTCATGCTCACCCGCCTTCTGTCTTCCGGCTCTGCGAGGGGGACGGCGGTGCGGCTCTGGGATCGGACGACGAGGGTGAGATCCTGTGTACGATCCCTCTGGAACTAATGGTGTCCAGTAGCCTAAGAAGCAGGACCTATCTGCAGAGAGTAGGGCTGCTTCTCTCCCCTCTGTCCCACGATGCAGGGAGTCTGTTGCCAGCAGAGCTCCCTGAAAATAAAAAACCTAACAAAATACTTTCTTACAGCAAGCTCAGGAGAGCTCACTGAACAGCACCCAGCTCGTCCGGGCACAGATTCAAACTGAGGTCTGGAGGAGGGACATAGAGGGAGGAGCCAGAGCACACCAGAATCTAAATACTTTCTTAAAATGCCCATGCCTGGGGGCGTGGCTACGACGGCTGAGGAGTAAGCAGCAGAGCTCGGGAGCTCCCCGGCCACCAAACTCCTGCAATTAATCCTGACCCCCTCTGGTGTCTCTGCCCGGCCGGAATCTTCACCACAGGCTGTGGGCACCGGCGGGCACCTTATCACGCACTCTCCGGGACTCGTGGAGCGCCATTTCCCGACTTCCGGCCCTGCACCTCCTCCGGATCCCCGGCCTCGATTTCGGCGACCCCGACCGCGAGTCGCCCGGAGCTCGAGCGGCGGGTTGCTGCTGCCGCCGGACGCCACGGAGAGACTGGAAACAGGGGATAACATCTCCTCTGCCTGTCAGGCTGTGATCTGGGGCCCTGGTAGCCGGAGAAGATACAGGTACTCCTGGGGAAGGGGAAGGGGCACGGCGGCCATCTTAGAAGCTGCTTATAGGCTGCTGCCCGCGCCTGGACATATGTAAAGCTACCTGTTGGGATTCTCATGTGCCCTGTGAACTGTCCCTGCACACTGGGACCTTGCTGCATGCTGCTCTCTCCCATTCCTAATCTCTTAACAAATGTGCTAAAGTTACATCTGTGATTGGAGGCAGGGTCAGCTACTTCTACTGCACAGCTCTCCTATTATACCACACAGGAGCTGCATATAGATTGGAACTAATTACACTGCTGTACTGCACTAATATCCTACAGGGTACTTACACACCAATATCCTGCTTTACCTCCCGGAATTTGATACCAGATACTCCCTCCTCACTACTCTCATCCATATTGTTACTTGTACACAAGCCTGTGTCTCCTATCCATTGATATTCTGACTTACAGACTGGGCACGATTGGTTCCCGCCACTGCTTATACACAACCTTGCTGCTGCCGTCTTCTACTTATATTTCTATACTGCAACCCTGCCCTGGGGTGAGTGTGACTGCTCCTGCCCAATATGGTTGAGGGCGGCCAGAGTGCGGCCGCGGCCAAACTAGAAAGATTTGCCAGACAATCCACTCCCCGGGTAACATCGGCTCCCTCTCAGGGAACCTCTCCGACGCACCCGACCTCCCCTTCTGAGTCTGCTGTCAGTCCCCCGGAGGCAGCGGAGGCGCCGTCTATTCAACAGGTGCTGGAGGCTATAGTGTGAACAGCGTCTCTCCGATAAGATGGAGAAGGTGCAGTGCGATCTCTCCTTGCTCCGACAAGATGTCCAACGAATCCATGAGAGAGTGGGTGAGGCGGAGACACGGGTCTCCAACCTGGAAGATATGTGTGGTCCCTTAAAGCAATCCGTATCCACGGTGACCCAGCAGGTTTCCTCTCTCCAGACCAAGCTGAAATAATGTAAGATTTGTAGGCCTGCCTGAAAGAGAAGAGGGGTCGCAGCCGGAGGACTTCCTCGAATCCTGGCTTAAAGAGATATATGGCGCTGAGTCCTTTACGGCCCAATTCACGGTGGAACGTGCACATAGGATACCATCTCGGCCGCTACCTCCTGGTGCCCCTCCTCGCACCTTCATCGCCAAATTCCTGCATTATAAGGACCGTGACTCGGTCCTCCGCTTAGGTCGTACGAAGGGCCCGTTGGTCCGCAATGGAGTCAAGGTGTCGGCCTTTCCGGACTTTGCTGCAGACGTCCAGAGGGACCGAGCCCAGTTTATGCCTATTAAACGGCATCTGCGAGACCTCAATATTTCATACTCCATGCTGTTTCCTTCAAGGCTCCGGGTCATGGCGGATGGGGAGACCAAGTTTTTTAATTCCCCTAGAGAGGCGGCCCAATGGCTGGACAGATTTGCACCGGGTGCTCGGCAGCTGGCTCCGGACTGACCTTCTGCGTGAGGAGGCTGGGGCCTAGATTGCCGGAGGGAACGATTATGGATCGGGGAGCCCCCCTCCTTTGCATTGGTGGCTCAAGACTTTTAAGACCAAGTGGTGTTAGAGAGGGTTAGAGGTTCAACTGAGAATCTAGGCCTTTTTAGCGCTTGGTAGTTTGGGTTGTTTGTTCGGGATATAAGTATGCCGGAGTTTGGGGTGGTATACGGGGAGGGGAAGGTTAGCTGGGAAGCTGCTAGTTGCGCCTTCTTTTGCTGTTTTTTGTTTTTTTTCTTTAGTTTGTTATTTTTCTTATCTATGTATTTTCTGAAGCAAGGATGTTTAATATTTCAGGTGAAGTGGCTTACAACGCAGGGCCTACATACATCATGTGCTGCTGTTGTTTATACTGTTGATTCTCAAGATGTATTTTGGGTGATGTCTATCCGGGGGGCACATAGAGCTTACATGGGGTCATGCTTAACCTGAAATTTTTGGCGTGGAATGTCCGAGGTCTGAATAACAAAATCAAACGATCCTTGGTTCTGAATATGATTAAGAAATATGACCGGATATTGCCTGCCTTAGTGAGACCCACTTGGAGGGACATAGATTATTGTCCTTACGACGGGCCTGGGTGGGATGGGCTTACCATGCCTCTCACTCCTCCTTTTCTAGGGGTGTCTCAGTTCTGATTAAGAAGTCAGTGCAATTTGAGCTGTTATCGATTAAAACTGACCCGTATGGAAGATTTGTATTTATGGAGTGCAAGCTGAGTTCCCAGCCCTATTACATTTTAGCGGTATATATCCCCCCTCCTTTTTCATATGCTGTGCTGCAACAGGCTGCTTCTTTCATTGCTCCATCTCCTACTACCCCCGTGATTTGCTTGGGCGATTTTAATAACATCCTAGATTTATCCTTAGACCGATGGCAACCCCGGGGGTTGCGCTGGCGGGTGGTGGTCCTACCAAGTTTGCTGACTTCTTGAATAGTTTGCAGTGGGTGGATGTGTGGAGGCTTCGTCACCCTGCGGCCCGTCAGTTTTCCTGTTTTTCCAGCACTCATGGCTCCTTCTCCAGGATTGACCTGATGTTGGTATCCCCCGCCCTCGTCCCTGGGATTATAGACATCCACTATGAGGCTAGAGGGGTCTCTGACCACTCCCCTCAGTTGATGACTCTTGCTGTGGAAAGTCAGAGGGGGCACTCCTACTGGAAGTTGCATCCCTCTTGGCTGGCCCAGCTAGGTGACTGCAGTGACCTGGAGACTCAGTGGGAGGGTTACTTTAGCGACAATGTAGGGTCTGCCTCGGGCACAATAGTTTGGGATTCATTTAAGCCGTTCTTGAGAGGCTCATATATTGGACGTATAGCGGCCCATAAGACGTCCTCACGGGAAAGAGAACGGGCCCTTGAGGGTGATGCTAGGGAACTGGAGTCCCAATATTTATCTGATGGTGCCCCCGCGACAAGGGCACGCTGGCTAGTGGCTCAGTCGGCTTGGTTAGCCCACCTGTCTGATAAAAACTCTAGATCCCTCCTCTTTAAGGCTACTAATATTTATATGCAGGCTGACAGGACGGGGGGCCTCCTGGCCCGTCTGATACATTATGATCGTCCTGGGACTACGATCACCCAAATGTCCGGTGGAGATGGCTCCTTTGTTGACACCACACCGGACATTGCGCAGTTATTCCGATCTTATTACTCTGAGGTTTATAGCTCAAAATTGACATGCTCTGCTTTAGATCTTTCACACTACCTGGGGGGTATTCCGCTGCCCACACTCTCCTCTGAGGCCTGTGAGCTGCTGGAGGCACCTTTGACGCTCGAGGAGGTGACTGCGGCCATTGGTGTGTCCCCTAATGGCAAGGCTCCGGGTTGTGACGGAATTCCCTCCGAGGTATACAAAAATCATGTTGATTTTTTTGGGCCCAGGCTTCATGCACTATATCTAGATATATTTGCCAATAATGATCTTCCCCCCTCTATGTCAGAGGCAGTTATAATAGTGATCCCAAAGCCCGGTAAGGACCCTGGGTCTCCAGACTCCTATAGACCGATATCCCTGATTCCCACCGATGCTAAGGTCCTGGCAAAGATTTTGGCAGTACGGCTTAACACAGTGATCGCCTCCCTTGTTCACCCAGACCAGACTGGCTTCATGCCAGGGAAGTCCACGTCTATCAACTTACGTAGACTGTATACCGTTTTACAACTCCCACATGACTCCCCTTCTGACTCGGCTGTGGTCTCGTTAGATGCGGCCAAGGCCTTTGACAGCATTGAATGGGCTTATTTATGGGAGGTGATGGCTCGTGTGGGCTTCGGACCCAACTTTATCAAATGGACTAAACTACTGTATCAACATCCGAGTGCCAGGATCTTGGTGAACGGTTATGTATCCCCCTCTTTTCACCTGTCCCGTGGTACTAGACAGGGCTGCCCCCTATCCCCAACGCTGTTTGCCTTGGCCATCGAGCCCCTGGCCTGCTTGATAAGATCACATCCAGATATTGTGGGAATTTGTACGGGTTCACGTGAGGATAGAATAGCTCTTTACGCCGATGACATGTTGTTGTTTTTGCAGGATTACACCAAGTCAATGCCCATTCTGCTGCGTGTGCTAGAGAACTTTGGAGATTACTCGGGTCTTAGAATTAACTGGCCTAAATCATACATTATGCCAGTCATAGGCCCCCCTCCTACCGTTTCCAAAATCCCCCTGCCATTATGTTGGACGTTACAATTTAAATACCTCGGAATCCAAATAACTAACGACCCTTCTGATTTTGTCCCTCTGAATCTGGACCCGACCATGCAGTGGGTCATGGGCAAATCCAAGACTTGGTGTAAGCTTCCACTGACGGTGTCTGGCAGGGTTAACCTCATTAAAATGATTATACTGCCCAAACTCTTATACATTATTCTTCAGTCCCCGGTATATATTTATCCAATATTTTTTAGGAAATTAAATAGTGTTTTATCCTCACTGATTTGGGCTAACAGGCGACCTAGGATACAGCTGAAAACCCTCACCAGGCAGCGATCTGACGGTGGCCTGGCTCTGCCTAATTTTCAGATGTATTACTACGCTGCTCAGCTGACTCATATCAGTGTATGGGCGCAAGACTCTGGGGCTGACTCCTTACATTGTGAGTTTATTCGCTACTACTTTCCCCACCTCTCTCCTGTGCAGGTGCTACTGAGTGGGAGCATGGCTCGGTTTCTTCCCCCTATCATTTACCAGGCCTTAAAGGTATGGCGGGCCCTGAGAGACCTCTTGAGGTACGATGGCCTGGACCCGGATACCCCCCTCTGGTACTCTGACTGGCTCCCTGAATTACATACACTTGAGGGGCGGGAGGTATGGGCCCCTAGATCGGTGGTCTCTATTTCTCAACTCTACCTAGATAATAATCTCAAATCCTTTCAACAATTGAGAGAAGAGTTTGACCTACCTAATTCTTATTTCTTCAGATATCTCCAGCTTCGCCACGCCCTCCAGTCCCAATTTGCTGAATCCCCCCCACGAATCCTCCCATTCCCCATCAAGACCTTTGTGGCTACTTTGGGTCGGGCTAAGATGGTCTCCCTTGCGTATGGATATCTTCTTACCAAGCTCCATACGGACCCTTTGACACGTCTCCGTGGAAAGTGGGAGGAGGATATGGGTTTAATAACAGAGGAGGACTGGGTCCTTGCTCTGGAATACCCCGCCAAAGTTACCAAATCTCTCAGATATCAGCAAATTCAATTCTTCATTTTACACAGAACATATATGACTCCAGTTAGGTTGGCTGCTTTTGGGACGGGCTGATCTGGCCTTTGTCCTAAGTGCGGGGGGGCGGTGGGAACATTCTGGCATCTGGTGTGGGATTGCCCGAGGTTGAGGGTGTTCTGGTTGGGGGTCAGGTCAATTCTGGAGAGTACGGGAGTGACTGGCGGACTGCTTACCCCACAATTCTGTATTTTGGGGATGGGATGCTCAACTTCTCTTTATGCTCGCAGTGTATGTGCCTTGGCTAAGGTTTGCATTGCGAGGCTGTGGATGGCCCCTAGCAGCCCTTTAATATCTGCGCTTAAGACCTTAATTAATGACACAATAATTAAGGAAAGATACATATATATGAAACAAAATGCATCAGCCAAATTTGAAAAGGTTTGGTCTCCATGGCTAGACTCCCCCCATTCTCACCTGGTTCCCCACATATAGTGGGCACTGAAGTGCTAACATATCAAAAACTTGATGCTTACTGTAATTTACTTGAGATGTTTGGCGGTTGGGCCCTGCGTGTTCGCCTATTTATATGCATGACTACTGTGGTCCTGAATCTGATGGTTCATTCTCACTTTGCTTCTCTCTTTTGTTATTTTTCTTACTGTTTAGGTTAAGGGTGTAAATATAAAAGTTAATGATTTGGCTACGGATTTTGCAGACCAGAATGGTCCGAATAATAGAAAATCCTTGTATATTCCCTTATGGACTTGGCCTGATATTCCACTGCTGAAAAGTTCGCTCACAAATGTGGCTTTGATTCAAAATAATTTGGTGTACTGTTTGTGATATGATGATGCTCTGCAATGTCTGTACCTTCTTCTCCAGAGTACTGAATAAAAATTACTTTATTAAAAAAAAAATGCCCATGCCTCCCATGGTCCTTACGGAGTCCCCAGCATCCACTAGGACGTTAGAGAAATACTAACATTAGCAACAGCCACTTTTCCCATCATCAGCTACATTGTTACACCACAATCTTATTCAGCCCTCTCAACCACATATCTGGCCAAACATTAGAACAACTGCGAGTCATCTCACAACCCCCCCCCCCCGCACGCTAACTCCCCGGCGTACAATAGATCGAAAGCTTTTGCACCTTACGGTCTATTGTACGGTCCGCAATGGACCCCCTACCCAGATCGACTGATCATGTGTGCATCACATTTCATTATCGGCTGCCATGAGTCGAATGACGCGTCAATATCATGTATTTGTACACAATATCGACCTAGTGCATGGCCGGCATTACATTGTAGGCTCAGTTAGGCAGGCCATCTTCTGTTGAATGTCATTTGTAAGTAATATGAAGTGTCATCATAATTGGACGCAGCTGCGTGCTCGCACGCAGCAGCAGCATCCAGGGGGCCTGCGCACACGCATCTATAGTGCGCGAAAGTGATACTTCAAAATGTGTCAGCATCCTGGAAGGATGCAGCCGCAAGGTGATTGACAGCGGGGGCCGTCTGGCGAGTGTAGACGGCGGCCCCAGCATGTGAGTAGATGGACGCAGATCTTGCTGACGGAAGCATGTTCTGCATCCATCACTGAATAACCGCCTATGTCAGCACGTTATAAATAAAAGATTAACAGTAATATCGATACTCGTATAATCAAATAACAAAATGTTTTAAATATTAGAAATTGAAGCACAATTTAGGTCTTAATGGTTTATGTGTGTAATCTTTGATATTAATCAAATAATGTTCACTAAACAAACAAGAGCTATGCTCAATTAATTGTGGGTCATTTAAGTTTCCCCTTTTCATTTTTTAGCAAATTAAAACCAAAACTTACAGAGCAATTCCTATGCTACGGGAAATGCTAAATATACAGTGGTCCTCTGTAGTAAGGCTTTGCCCGCTGATTACAGAGTACAGTGCTGAGAGCACTGGAAAGAAAAAGAAAGAAAGCGGCTTAGCTGTACATTTGTTTGTATATTAGAAATAAACTTTTCTCCTGCAAAGTGCCAAAACCACAGGGTCCCATTAACAGGACTGCTGTAGCTTCGAAATAAATCCTACTACCTGCGCCAGTAGCAGGCGAGCCCTGTAGAGGCTTAAATAAAAACAGAGCTCAGGGCCTCGTTCAAAGATGTACGCAAATGCATTTGCAGCTGCAAATGTGTACTGTGTGAAAGCATGCAAATCCCTCAACAGTCTATTTTTCTAATGAGACGCCTACCGGCGGCTTTGCTAATCTCAGCGGCTGTATACAAAGATGCAGCATATGTCACTGATCATTATCAGTTCTAAGTAGCCCTAATGTCATGCAGCATGGCTGCAGGAAGTAAGACACCAGAGACACTGCAGATGTGTACAGGATCACAGTCACAGCCTCAAACACACATGTAAAACAATTACAGCATGCCGCCACTCCCCCTTACCTCCCAAAATGACCCCTCACTGTCAATCACTTTACAAATATGCGCAATACCATTCAGACTCCCATGCAGTGACACTTAAAGTCACGTGCAGACCGCGATTAATCTCCCAACTGATAAAAATCAGGTTTTGCATACATTTCTGAATCAGGCCTTTACTGCAGTGCTTTGATAACACAGATTGAATGGCAAACAATGGCTTCTTTCTGAAAAATTTAACACTAATTTTATTAACATTTCCCCAGGGTCTCAAGTCCTGGAAAGGGGCCTGTAACCTTAAGAAGTTGGAGTGAGCTACTCAGGAACTCTGGAAATAACATACATAAAACACGTGTTTCTGCTATTTGGAGGAGCAAGGGGAGAATTCCTCAAGTAATAGTTCTCTAAGTGGGGTATTTATCAAAGCCTGGTAACACCCCTTTCAGACCGCCACCTTTGAACGCAGGTTATTGGCACATGAACGCGCATAACCCGTGTTCAGGTGCGGTCTGAAATGTGCAAGGGTTGAAATACTGGGTCGAGTGACCCGGTATTTCAACCCTGGTCATGAGCAGGGTTGATCACATCTTCAACCCGGCTCACTTTGCGGTGTGAATTGGAGCCGGGTCGATGTGACCTATTTCCCGTTCACTCTCTGTGTACTTGCGGCGTTTGGAGATCATGTAATATGCCAGGTTGCAGTCAGTGGTAGTGGGCGCTTGAGGCGGGTCTCACACTGGAAGATCCCGTGTCAGGCTCCCGCGTGCAACACGCCTCAGGCGGTCTGAAAGGGGTATTAGAGATATAAAATTGTTAGTGATAAATTACCATCCAATTAGCTCCTGACTGACGCACATTTCCTTTGCACCATAAAAAAATCCTTCTCCTCCAGAAGAAAAATAAGAATTTACTCACAGGTAATTCTATTTCTCGTAGTCCGTAGTGGATGCTGGGAACTCCGTAAGGACCATGGGGAATAGCGGGCTCCGAAGGAGGCTGGGCACTCTAGAAAGATTTATGACTACCTGGTGTGCACTGGCTCCTCCCACTATGACCCTCCTCCAAGCCTCAGTTAGGACACCGTGCCCGGACGAGCAGACATAATAAGGAAGGATTTAGAATCCCGGGTAAGACTCTTACCAGCCACACCAATCACACCGTACAACTCGTGATACTATATCCAGTTTGACAGTATGAAAACAACTGAGCCTCTCAACAGATGGCTCAACAATAACCCTTTAGTTAACAATAACTATTTACAAGTATTGCAGACAATCCGCACTTGGGATGGGCGCCCAGCATCCACTACGGACTACGAGAAATAGAATTACCGGTGAGTAAATTCTTATTTTCTCTGACGTCCTAGTGGATGCTGGGAACTCCGTAAGAACCATGGGGATTATACCAAAGCTCCCAAACGGGCGGGAGAGTGCGGATGACTCTGCAGCACCGAATGAGAGAACTCCAGGTCCTCCTCAGCCAGGGTATCAAATTTGTAGAATTTTGCAAACGTGTTTGCCCCTGACCAAGTAGCTGCTCGGCAAAGTTGTAAAGCCGAGACCCCTCGGGCAGCCGCCCAAGATGAGCCCACCTTCCTTGTGGAATGGGCATTCACAGATTTTGGCTGTGGCAGGCCTGCCACAGAATGTGCAAGCTGAATTGTACTACAAATCCAGCGAGCAATAGACTGCTTAGAAGCAGGAGCACCCAGCTTGTTGGATGCATACAGGATAAACAGCGAGTCAGATTTTCTGACTCCATCCGACCTGGAAACATATATTTTCAGGGCCCTGACAACGTCTAGCAACTTGGAGTCCTCCAAATCCTTAGTAGCCGCAGGTACCACAATAGGCTGGTTCAGGTGAAACGCTGACACCACCTTAGGGAGAAATTGGGGACGAGTCCTCAATTCCGCCCTATCCATATGGAAAATCAGATAAGGGCTTTTACATGATAAAGCCGCCAATTCTGACACTCGCCTGGCTGAAGCCAAGGCCAATAACATGACCACTTTCCACGTGAGATATTTCAGATCCACGGTTTTTAGTGGCTCAAACCAATGTGATTTTAAGAAGCTCAACATCACGTTGAGATCCCAAGGTGCCACAGGAGGCACAAATGGGGGCTGAATATGCAGCACTCCTTTCACAAATGTCTGAACTTCAGGTACTGAAGCTAGTTCTTTTTGAAAGAAAATCGACAGAGCCGAGATCTGTACTTTAATGGAGCCTAGTTTTAGGCCCATATTCACTCCTGCTTGCAGGAAATGCAGAAATCGACCTAGTTGAAATTCCTCTGTTGGGGCCTTTTTGGCCTCGCACCATGCAACATATTTCCGCCATATGCGGTGATAATGCTTTGCCGTAACATCTTTCCTGGCCTTAATAAGCGTAGGAATGACTTCTTCCGGAATACCCTTTTCCTTTAGGATCCGGTGTTCAACCGCCATGCCGTCAAACGCAGCCGCGGTAAGTCTTGGAACAGACAGGGCCCCTGCTGTAGCAGGTCCTGTCTGAGCGGTAGAGGCCACGGGTCCTCTGAGAGCATCTCTTGAAGTTCCGGGTACCACGCTCGTCTTGGCCAATCCGGAACCACGAGAATGGTGTTTACTCCTCTCTTTCTTATTATTCTCAATACCTTTGGTATGAGAGGCAGAGGAGGGAACACATAAACCGACTGGTACACCCACGGTGTCACTAGAGCGTCCACAGCTACCGCCTGAGGGTCCCTTGACCTGGCGCAATATCTTTTTAACTTTTTGTTGAGGCGGGACGCCATCATGTCCACCTGTGGTTTTTCCCAACGGTTTACCAGCATCTGAAAGACTTCTGGATGAAGTCCCCACTCTCCCGGGTGGAGGTCGTGTCTGCTAAGGAAGTCTGCTTCCCAGTTGTCCACTCCCGGAATGAACACTGCTGACAGTGCTAGTACATGATTCTCCGCCCATCGGAGAATTTTTGTGGCTTCTGCCATCGCCATCCTGCTTCTTGTGCCGCCCTGTCGATTTACATGGGCGACTGCCGTGATGTTGTCTGACTGGATCAGTACCGGCTGGTGTAGAAGCAGGGATTTTGCTTGACTTAGGGCATTGTAGATGGCCCTTAGTTCCAGAATATTTATGTGAAGGGAAGTCTCCTGACTCGACCATAGTCCTTGGAAGTTTCTTCCCTGTGTGACTGCCCCCCAGCCTCGAGGGCTGGCATCCGTGGTCACCAGGACCCAGTCCTGTATGCCGAATCTGCGGCCCTCTAGAAGATGGGCACTCTGCAGCCACCCCAGTAGAGACACCCTGGTTCTTGGAGACAGGGTTATCAAGCGATGCATCTGAAGATGCGATCCGGACCACTGGTCCAACAGGTCCCACTGAAAGATTCTGGCATGGAACCTGCCGAAGGGAATTGCTTCGTAAGAAGCCACCATCTTTCCCAGGACCCGCGTGCAGCGATGCACTGATACCTGTTTTGGTTTCAGGAGGTCTCTGACTAGAGATGACAACTCCCTGGCTTTCTCCTCCGGGAGAAACACTTTCTTCTGGACTGTATCCAGAATCATACCCAGGAACAGTAGCCGTGTCGTCGGAACCAGCTGTGACTTTGGGATATTCAGAATCCAGCCGTGCTGGTGCAGCACCTCCTGAGATAGTGCTACTCCCACCAACAACTGTTCCTTGGACCTCGCTTTTATTAGGAGATCGTCCAAGTACGGGATAATTAAAACACCCTTTCTTCGAAGGAGTATCATCATTTCCGACATAACCTTGGTGAATACCCTCGGTGCCGTGGACAGTCCAAACGGCAGCGTCTGGAATTGGTAATGGCAATCCTGTACCACAAATCTAAGGTACTCCTGGTGAGGATGGTAAATGGGGACATGCAAGTAAGCATCCTTGATGTCCAGGGATACCATGTAATCCCCCTCGTCCAGGCTTGCAATAACCGCCCTGAGCGATTCCATCTTGAACTTGAATTTCTTTATGTACGTGTTCAAGGATTTCAAATTTAGAATGGGTCTCACCGAACCGTCCGGTTTCGGTACCACAAATAGTGTGGAATAATAACCCCGGCCTTGTTGAAGTAGGGGTACCTTGATTATCACCTGCTGGGAATACAGCTTGTGAATTGCCGCTAGCACCGCCTCCCTGTCTGAGGGAGCAATCGGCAAGGCAGATTTTAGGAACCGGTGGGGTGGGGACGCCTCGAATTCCAGCTTGTACCCTTGAGATACTATTTGCAGGATCCAGGGATCCACCTGTGAGCGAACCCACTGATCGCTGAAATTTTTGAGGCGACCCCCCACCGTACCAGGCTCCGCCTGTGGAGCCCCACCGTCATGCGGCGGACTTGGACGAAGAAGCGGGGGAGGACTTTGCTCCTGGGAACCTGCTGTTTGTTGCAGCCTTTTTCCCCTACCTCTGCCTCTGGACAGAAAGGACCCGCCTTTTCCACGCCTGTTTTTCTGGGTCCGAAAGGACTGAACCTGATAAAACGGCGCCTTCTTAGGCTGTGAGGGGACATGGGGTAAAAATGCTGACTTCCCAGACGTTGCTGTGGAAACTAGGTCCGAGAGACCATCCCCAAATAATTCCTCACCCTTATATGGTAACACTTCCATGTGCTTTTTTGAATCTGCATCTCCTGTCCACTGGCGAGTCCATAAGCCTCTCCTAGCAGAAATGGACAATGCACTTACTTTAGATGCCAGTCGGCAGATTTCCCTTTGTGCATCTCTCATATATAAGACTGAGTCTTTTATATGGTCTATGGTTAACAGGATCGTGTCTCTGTCTAATGTGTCAATATTTTCTGACAGTTTACCTGACCACGCAGCGGCAGCACTGCACATCCAAGCTGACGCAATAGCTGGCCTAAGTATAATGCCTGTGTGTGTATATACAGACTTCAGGATCGCCTCCTGCTTTCTATCAGCAGGTTCCTTGAGGGCGGCCGTATCCGGAGACGGTAGTGCCACCTTTTTAGACAAACGAGTGAGCGCTTTATCCACCCTAGGAGGTGTTTCCCAACGTGACCTATCCTCTGGCGGGAAAGGGAACGCCATTAGTACCTTCTTAGGAATTACCAATTTTTTATCAGGGAAAGCCCACGCTTCTTCACACAGTTCATTTAATTCCTCTGACGGGGGAAAAACTACGGGTAGTTTTTTCTCCCCAAACATAATACCCTTTTTAGTGGTACCTGTATTTATATCAGAAATGTGTAACACCTCTTTCATTGCCTCAATCATGCAGTGAATGGCCTTAGTGGGCATCAGGTTAGACTCATCGTCGTCGACACTGGTGTCAGTATCAGTGTCGACATCTGGGTCTGCTTGAGGTAGCAGGCGTTTTAGAGCCCCTGACGACCCATGTGACGCCTGGGCAGGCACGAGCTGAGAAGTCGGCTGTCCCACATTTGGCATGTCGTCGATTTTCTTATATAAGGAGTCTATACGTGCACTCATTACTTTCCATAAGCCCATCCACTCAGGTGTCTGCCCCGCAGGGGGTGACATCCCTTCTAAAGGCATCTGCTCCGCCTCCACATCATTATCCTCATCAAACATGTCGACACAGCCGTACCGACACACCGCACACACACAAGGAATGCTCCGAATGAGGACAGGACCCACAAAAGCCCTTTGGGGGGACAGAGTGAGAGTATGCCAGCACACACCAGAGTGCTATATAATGCAGGGACTAACTGAGTTATGTCCCCTATAGCTGCTTTTTATATTATATATATTGCGCCTAAATTTAGTGCCCCCCCCTCTCTGTTTTTACCCTGTTCTGAAGTGTAGACTGCAGGGGAGAGCCAGGGAGCTTCCTTCCAGCGGATCTGTGAAGGAGAAATGGCGCCAGTGTGTCTGAGGGAGATAGCTCCGCCCCTTTTCCGCGGCCTATTCTCCCGCTTTTTCCTGGATTCTGGCAGGGGTATTTACCACATATATAGCCTCTGGGGCTATATATTGTGGTATTTTGCCAGCCAAGGTGTTTTTTTATTGCTGCTCAGGGCGCCCCCCCCAAGCGCCCTGCACCCTCAGTGACCGGAGTGTGAAGTGTGCATGAGGAGCAATGGCGCACAGCTGCAGTGCTGTGCGCTACCTTGGTGAAGACTGATGTCTTCTGCCGCCGTTTTTCCGGACCTCTTCTTGCTTCTGGCTCTGTAAGGGGGACGGCGGCGCGGCTCCGGGACCGAACACCAAGGACTGGGCCTGCGGTCGATCCCTCTGGAGCTAATGGTGTCCAGTAGCCTAAGAAGCCCAATCCGGCTGCAAGCAGGCGAGTTCGCTTCTTCTCCCCTTAGTCCCTCGCTGCAGTGAGCCTGTTGCCAGCAGGTCTCACTGAAAATAAAAAACCTAAACTATACTTTCTTTCTAAGGGCTCAGGAGAGCCCCTAGTGTGCATCCAACCTCGGCCGGGCACGAAATCTAACTGAGGCTTGGAGGAGGGTCATAGTGGGAGGAGCCAGTGCACACCAGGTAGTCATAAATCTTTCTAGAGTGCCCAGCCTCCTTCGGAGCCCGCTATTCCCCATGGTCCTTACGGAGTTCCCAGCATCCACTAGGACGTCAGAGAAACAAACAAAAAATAGGATTTTGATACCTACCGGTAAATCCTTTTCTCCTAGTCCATAGAGCAGAGGTTCTCAAACTCGGTCCTCGGGAGCCCACACAGTGCATGTTTTGCAGGTAACCCAGCAGGTGCACAGGTGTATTAATTACTCACTGACACATTTTAAAAGGTCCACAGGTGGAGCTAATTATTTCACTTGCGATTCTGTGAGGAGACCTGCAAAACATGCACTGTGTGTGCCCCCGAGTTTGAGAACCTCTGCCGTAGAGGATGCTGGGGACGACATCAAGACCATGGGGTATAGACGGATCCGCAGGACACATGGCCACTCTAAAGACTTTTCATTGGGTGTGAACTGGCTCCTCCCTCTATGCCCCTCCTCCAGACCTCAGTTGTAGAAACTGTGCCCAGGGAGACTGACATTTCGAGGAAAGGATTTACTTTAAACTAGTGGTGAGATATCTACCAACTCACACCCTCAACCATGCCGCACACATGGCATTCAACATAACACACGCCAACAGGCATGAACCAATTGCAGCAACATGCTGAAAACTAAGGTAGCACAACTTGTGTAACTTTAATAATTAAACTGCAGGTAAGGTACGCACTGTGACGGGCGCCCAGCATCCTCTACGGACTAGGAGAAAAGGATTTACCGGTAGGTATCAAAATCCTATTTTCTCATACGTCCTAGAGGATGCTGGGGACGACATCAAGACCATGGGGTCTATACCAAAGCTCCAGTACGGGCGGGAGAGTGCGGATGACCCTGCAGCACCGATTGACCAAACTTTAGGTCCTCATCGACCAAGGTGTCAAACTTGTAGAACTTAGCAAATGTGTTTGACCCTGACCAAGTAGCTGCTCGGCAAAGTTGTAATGCCGAGACCCCCCGGGCAGCCGCCCAGGATGAGCCCACCTTCCTAGTGGAGTGGGCCTTTACGACGTCGGTAACGGCAATCCAGCCGTAGTATGAGCTTGCTGAATCATATTTCTGATCCAACGTGCAATAGTCTGCTTGGAAGCAGGACACCCAATCTTGTTGTGAGCATACAGGACAAACAGAGCCTCTATTTTCCGTATACGAGCCGTTCTAGCAACATAGATTTTCAAAGCTCTAACCACTTCTAGAGATTTCGAATCACTGAATATGTCAGTAACAACTGGCACAACAATAGGTTGGTTTATGTGGAAAGACGAAACACCTTCGGAAGAAAATGTTGTCGAGTCCTCAACTCTGCCCTATCTTCATAGAAGATCAGGTAAGGGCTCTTGTGAAACAAGGCCCCAAATTCAGACACCCGTCTTGCAGATGCCAAAGCCAAAAGCATCACCACTTTCCAAGTGAGAAACTTCAACTCTATCTTTTGTAGAGGCTCAAACCAATCCGATTGAAGGATCTGCAATACGACGTTAAGGTCCCATGGTGCCACTGGAGGCACACATGGAGGCTGGATGTGCAGAACCCCTTTCACGAAGGTCTGAACCTCTGGAAGAGAGGCCAACTGTTTTTGGAAGAACACGGACAATGCTGAAATCTGAACCTTGATTGATCCCAATCGGAGGCCCGACTCCACACCATCCTGCAAAAAATGGAGAAAACGCCCTAAGTGAAACTCTTCCGTAGTAGCTTTCTTGGATTCACACCAAGACACATATTTTCTCCAAATACGGTGGTAATGTTTCGACGTTACTCCCTTTCTGGCCTGAATAAGGGTGGGGATGACTTCCTTGGGAATACCCTTCCTGGCGAGGATCCGGTGCTCAACAGCCATGCCGTCAAACGTAGCCGCGGTAAGTCTTGGTACACGCACGGCCCCTGCTGCAGCAGGTCCTCTCGAGGAGGAAGAGGCCGAGGATCTTCTATGAGCAACTCCTGAAGATCTGGGTACCAAGCCCTCCTTGGCCAGTCTGGGGCAATGAAGATTGCTCGACCTTTGTTTTCCTTATGATCCCGAGTACCTTTGGGATCAGAGGAAGTGGAGGGAAGACATACACTGACGGAAAAACCCACTGGGTCATCAGTGCATCCACTGCTACTGCTTGAGGGTCTCTCGACCTGGAACAGTATCTCTGAAGCTTCTTGTTGAGACGAGATGCCATCATGTCTATTTGAGGAACTCCCCAAAGACTTGTCACTTTTGCGAAGACTTCTTGGTGGAGGCCCCACTCTCCTGGATGGAGATCGTATCTGCTGAGGAAGTCTGTTTCCCAGTTGTCTACTCCCGGAATGAATATTGCCGACAGAGCTTGTAGGTGTTTTTCTGCCCAGCGGAGGATTTTTGTCGCCTCTGCCATTGCCGCTCTGCTTTTCGTTCCGCCCTGCCTGTTTATGTATGCGACTGCTGTTACATTGTCCGCCTGGATCTGCACGGGACGGTCTTGAAGAAGATGTACCGCTTGTTGAAGGCCGTTGTAAATGGCTCTTAGCTCCGGCACGTTTATGTGAAGGCAGGCTTCCTGATGTGACCAACGTCCCTGGAAGTTTTCTCCCTGAGAGACTGCTCCCCAGCCTCGGAGACTTGCATCCGTGGTTACCAGGACCCAGTCCTGAATCCCAAACCTGCGTCCCTCTAGCAGGTGAGAGCTGTGCAACCACCACAGGAGTGAAATCCTGGTTTTTGACGACAGGATTATCTTTCTGTGCATGTGTAGGTGTGACCCCGACCACTTGTCCAACAGGTCCCACTGGAATACCCTGGCACGGAACCTGCCAAACTGTATGGCCTCGTAGGTCGTCACCATCTTACCCAACAACCGAATGCACTGATGGATCGACACACTCGATGGTTTCAATATCTGTTTTACCATTTTCTGGATTTCCAGAGCCTTTTCCAGCAGAAGAAATAACCTCTGAACTTCTGTGTCCAGAATCATCCCGAGGAAAGACAACCTTGTCGTCGGTTCCAATTGTGACTTTGGAAAATTTATGATCCACCCGTGTTGTTGGAGTATTGACAGAGAGAGTGATATGTTTTGTAACAACTGCTCCCTGGATCTCGTCTTTATCAGGAGATCGTCCAGATAAGGAATTATATTGACTCCTTTCTGACGACGGAGGAACATCATCTCCGCCATCACCTTGGTGAATACCCTCGGCGCCATGGAGAGACCGAAAGGCAACGTCTGGAATTGGTAATGGCAATCCTGAACCGCGAATCTCAGATAAGCCTGGTGAGGAGGATATATGGGAACATGCAGGTAAACATCCTTTATGTCCACCGACACCATGTAGTCCCCCTCCTCCAGACAGGCAATCTCCGCCCGAAGTGATTCCATCTTGAACTTGAACCTTCTCAGGTAGCAATTCAGATCTTTTAGATTTAGGATCGGTCTGACCGAGCCGTCCGGCTTCGGAACAACAAAGAGGCTTGAATAAAAACCCCACCCTTGTTGTGACAACGGTACCAGGACTATGACCTGGTCTTGACATAATTTTTGTATTGCCGCTGTTACTGCTTCTCCTTCTGGCGGAGAAACTGGCAAGGTCGATTTGAAAAATCGGCATGGAGGCACGTCTTGAAACTCCAGTTTGTATCCCTGGGATACTATTTGCAACACCCAGGGATCCAGGCCAGACAGAATCCAACCCTGGCTGAAGAGTTTGAGACATGCCCCCACCCGAGCGGCCTCCCGCAAGGGAGTTCCTGCGTCATGCTGAGGATTTGGCAGAAGTAGGGGTAGACTTCTGCTCTTGGGAACCTGGAGCCGCTGTGGGCTTTTTACTCCTTCCCCTACCTGCAAAGAAGGGGGAACCTCTCGCCTTTTTGTATTTATTGGGCCGAAAGGACTGCATTTGCGGGTGATAGGTCTTTTTTGCCGGTGCAGGCGCAGAGGGCAAAAACGTCGACTTACCTGCGGTAGCCGCCGAGACTAACGCATCCAGGCCATCGCCAAATAAGGCCTCACCTTTATATGGGAGTGCCTCCATGTTTCTTTTGGAATCCGCATTCGCGTTCCACTGGCGAATCCACAACGCCCGCCTAGCCGATACTGCCATGGTAGCGGCTTGTGAACTCAAGAGTCCAATATTCTTCATTGCTTCCAGCATGTAGGCGGCAGCGTCTTTGTTATTCCCTAACTTAAGGAGTATCTCATCTTTATCAATCGTGTCAATTTCTGATGACACGCTTTCTGACCATTTTTCAATAGCGCGACTCACCCAAGCGCAGGCAATAGTGGGCCTGATCAGTGTACCATTGGTAACACAAATGGATATCAATGTTGTTTCCATTTTGCGTTCTGCCGGCTATTTAAGAGAAGCCATGCCAGGAGCAGGGAGAATCACCTTCTTTGTCAACCTGGAAAGTGCATTGTTTAACACAGAGGATGACTCCCATTTTTTCCTGTCCTCAGCCGGGAAAGGGTAAGCTATGTGAATCCTTTTGGGAAGACGAAATTTTTTATCAGGATTCACCCACATCCCTTCAAACAGAGCATTTAGTTCGTGTGAAGGAGGGAACGTGACTTTGGATTTCTTTTCCTTACATAAATAAGCCTTCTCCTGAGATACAGGAGTGGTTTCTGTAACCTCCAACACGTCCCTGATAGCCACAATCATATATTGTATATTTTTTGCCAATTTATGATCTCTCTCTTTGGATTCACTATCGTCGACACAAAAATCAGAGTCCGTGTCGGTATCAGTGTTTACAACATTTGCAAATGGTCTCTTATGTGACCCAGAGGAATAACAGCATCCTGAAAAATCACATCTTCCACAGATTTTCTCCAGCATGCAGCCTTAGATTCAGACTTATCTAACCTTCGGTTAATCAGATGCATACTGTCACGTATCTCTTTCACCCATGCAGGCTCCTGGTGTGCCGGTAGCGCCACCACATTACAACTCTTTGTCCCTAATATGGCTTCCTCCGGGGAGGAACTCCCTGCCTCAGACATGCCTCACACATGTACAGCACACTCACAGACACACTGGGACTTATTTTGGGGACAGACCCACAGTAAAATCTGTCAGAGGGACACAGGATAGGAGCAGATAGTTCACAATCCCAGCGCCAGTATTGCCTGTGAACACAGTATGCTCACAGCCCAACAGCGCTTTTAAATGGTAATTTACACTACTAAATGCACCACAATCGCTTTGTGCTCCCCCTTAAAAGCACCCTGTACTTGTCAGAAGTGGAGGAGAGGACCAGCGTGTTCTATGCAGCATGAGGAGAGAGAGAAAATGGTGCTGAGCAGTGTGCTGGCTGCCTGAGGAAGAAGCTCCACCCCCGCAATGGCGCGTCCTTACACTCAGTATATTTTCTAATATTTATACTGGCGGGGGGTAGGGCTGTGCCAGCGGCATCTTATGCCCTCTTTTAGCCAGTTTGAGGTATTTTTCTTGCTGCCCAGGTCCCCCCCCCCCGCACCCTTCAGTGCCTGTGTGTGTGGGCAGCAATGGCGCACTTCGCTCCCGCCAGCCGCGCTTCACCTCAGCCGTCACTTACTTGATTGAAGATCATTCTTCTCATACTCACCTGTCTTCTGACTTCTGGCTCTGTGAGAGGGGTGACTGCGTGCTGTGGGAGTGAGCATCTAGACACGGCTAGCGTTCAGTACCCTTCAGGAGCTAATGGTGTCCTGTCAGCCAGAAGCAGAGCCATGAAACTCTTTAGGAAGTTGGTTCTGCTTCTGCCCCCTCAGTCCCACGAAGCAGAGAGTCTGATGCCAGCAGATCTCCCTAAAAATAAAAAACCTAACATAAGTCTTTTCAGAGAAACTCAGTAGAGCTCCTCAGAGTGCATCCAGTCTGCCTGGGCACATTTCTAAAACTGAGGTCTGGAGGAGGGGCATAGAGGGAGGAACCAGTTCACACCCAATGAAAAGTCTTTAGAGTGCCCATGTCTCCTGCGGATCCCGTCTATACCCCATGGTCTTGATGTCGTCCACAGCAATCTCTAGGACGTATGAGAAAACAGCAGTATAAAATCGGTCAGTATTCCATAAAACTAAACAATATTATAATACCAGAACTCCCCTTCAAAAAGCAATTAGTCTGACCATTAGGTTACGAAACAAGTGAAACAACACATGCAATTCTGTCCAGGCAGAAGCGGTCTATTAATAAATGTCTGATTAATCAATAACATTACCACTGTAACAAAAAAACTTGAAAAATGAAATGTATAAAGCTGTGTTTCTGAGACAATAACACTCACATGTGTGGAGACATTCCGTTATGGTAGTGGCATCAATGTAGTAACCTTTACATATTGAGCACAGAATGTAGGGATTCAGGTCAGCGAGACTAATCATATGCTGTAAATGAATGACATGGCCATTAGTACCGCTGGAACATCAACTCTTTCCTCTGCATTACCTGCAAGGGAGATCAGTAGGAGACAGTATCAAATGTATAGCAACATCATGGCCAAAATATGGCTTGTGTCCTGTCAAATACCCATATCTGACACTGACACAGACAGTAACATTAGCCACATTTTTCCAAGTCCGCTTGTCCTTACATCTAAGCTTATAAGTACTATTCTCAGGTTTAGGACGGGATATAGGTATAAAGCACAAGTTCTGGGTTTAGGCATAAAACATAAGTACTCAGTTGTCAGGACCACAACAGTACACGGTCTCCAAACAGAATAACAAGTGAAATTATTTGCTCCACTTTTAAAATATGTGAGCAATGAATACACCTGTGCACCTGCTGGGTGACCTGTAAACTGTGAGCTGTTTGGGGTCCTGAGGACCCAGTCTGAGAACAACTGGTCTAAAAGCCAGACGGGTATTGAAAAATATTGACTTTTATTTTAACAATCATTTCTTTAATGACTGAGTTATATTTGTGGTCATTCTCATACTAGAAAGCCCATCTACATACCTCCCAACATGACCCTTTCCAGGATGGACACAATGCCCTGCTCCTGGACTTCCCTCTTAATGTATGATTGCCGTCACCTGTGCTGAAACACCTTTATGACCCATTAATCTGTTCAAAAAAGGTGATAGCAATCACAGTTTAAGAGAAAAGTCCAGGAGCAAAGCATTTCGTTCCTCCTGGAGAGGGTCATGTTGAGAAGTATGCACCCGTACCCCCCCCTGCTGGCAACAAGATGTGTGTGAATAATTTTTAGGAATTCAGTATGATATCCTGGCTGATAGGATGCTGTCGGACCGGCATCCCGATAGTGTAAATCACGACAGTCCCCCCTTGTCTCTTAACCCTCCCTTTCGGCAGCTCAACCCTAAACTTCCCCCTGGTGGTGGCTAAACCTAACACCCCCTTCCCCGCAGCCTAACCCTAACCCTCCCCCCTAGCAGTGGCTAAATCTGCCCCCCCCCCTTCCTCGCACCCTATCCTTAACTCCGCCTCCCCGCAGCCTAACCCTAGCCCAACTGGGTGGCGGCTAAACCTAACCGTCCCCAAACCTAACCCATCTACTATACAGTTGGGAATCCGGCGTCGGCATTCTGAAGGCTGACGGATTCAAGCAATGGCATAATGACTGCCGGGATCCCACCAGCGGGCATCTTGACCGCATCCTCTCTCTAGAATTGACAATGATATGGGCCTTCGCAAGAGTCCCAGGGCCAGTAGTGGAAAAACAGCCCATCAACATCAATAATTCACAACCACAGTACATAGTTAGTTCAAGTTATTTGTTTTTAGTAAGTTTTATTAGTATGGCTCACTTTTCTGATGGCACACACACCTATGGCGTGAGGGGTTCCAATTTCTGTTACCTTTAACCACAGAAACCCCATACAATTGAAAATACAAATTGTGTGTGCCAAACTCCAGGCACTTTTCAATAAGGGTTTTTATGTTGCAAACCTACCAACTGGCATGCTGACTATCCAATGGTTAATTTGGAGACATTGGGGATCATTCAGACCTGATCGCACGCTAGTTTTTTCGCTGCACTGCGATCAGGTCCGAACTGTGCATGCACCGCAATGCGCAGGCACGTTGTACGGGTGCAAAGTGGATGGTTGCTAAGCGATGGATTTAACAAAGAATCCATTCGCACAGCCGATCGCAAGGAGATTGACAGGAAGAGGGCGTTTGTGGGTGTCAACTGACCATTTTCTGGGAGTGTTTGGAAAAATGCAGGCGTGTCTAAGCATTTGCAGGGCGGTGTCTGACGTCATTTCCGGGCCGGACAGGCTGAAGTGATCGCAGCAGCTGAGAAAGTTCTGAGATACTCAGAAACTGCACAAAACATTTTTGTACCGCTCGGCTGCACATGCGATCGCACACTTGCAAAGCAAACATACACTCCCTTATAGGCGGCGACTTTATGATCGCAGCGTTGGCAAAAAATAGCTAGCGAGCAGGTCTGAATGACCCCCCCCTTGTGACTTTATCAAGCTGCTGTTTGTTTAACATTCCTAGGGTGTTGCAATGGAGCATACACCTAAGGCAGTGATGGCTAACCTTGACACTCCAGTTGTTGTTGAACTACACATCCCAGCATGCCCTGCATCAGTTTTAGCATGGCCAAATAGCAAAACTGTAGCAGGGCATGCTGGGCTGTGTAGTTTAACAACAGCTAGAGTGTCAAGGTTAGCCATCACTGACCTAAGGTGTTCGGGTCAAAAATGACCCATGGTGTAATATTCAATGTTATGGAATTATAGTCACATTTTATTTAATATTAGTAATTTAATTATTTATTTAATTATTTGTTGTTTTTTTTCCTCTCCCTTTTTTTGTATTTGTGTATCATTTAACATCGCCTTACAGGTAAGTTTTCATAACCATAAGGGAGTATGAATTTAATGAACCACTCTGTTTATATGGAATAAAAATGCTTTAATTCAATCATTCACCCCTGAAAATCACTGCAAAATTCCTGTATTTATTAGACATATATTTATTTTGACATTCTTTTGATAGAACAAGAGAATTCGCACTTGTGTATATAATTTCTTTATTTTCTAAACTAAAATTACACAACACAGGCAAAAATCTGGAAAATCTGCAATGGTGGTCTGCAGTAAGTCCAAGTGATTTGTGCAGCCCCACATAACTCAGAATTGAATTCCCCCCACCATCTGTCCCGGTAGTCGAAATCCCAACAGCCATTGAAATGCCGATGGTCGGAATCCAGACAGCTGGCCAAAAACCCCACTTGGGTGGTGGTCCACGCCACCACCCGAGGAGGAATAGAACCTTGTAGCGACCTAAGGTCGCCACCAGGCCTGAAGTGTGGTGAGTGCAGCGAGCCTGCGAGGGGACACGCTGTGCTCGAGGTCGGGGTTTCGGCTGACGGGAAAACATACTGATCCCTATCGTCTGGTGCAGATATGTCAAACTCAAAATCCCAACTGGGCCGAACAATCAAAGTCTAAGCCTTGTGTGGGCCTCAAGATAAAGAAAAAGAAGTCTTATATGCAATTTTCAAAGGTTTTTTTTGTTGTTTTTTTTTAGAAAAACCAACAATAAAGCATAATCAAAGAGATAAGGAGATTTATGGTAGACTTACCATGGTTAAATCTCTTTCTGCGAAGTACACTGGATTCCACAGGGAATGCATTGGGGGTGTAGAGTTGGATCTTGATCCGAGGCACCAACAGGCTAAAGCTTTGACTGTTCCCAGGATGCACTGCACCACCTCCTCTATAACCCCGCCTCTAGGCACTGGAGCTCAGTTTCGTTAACCAGTTCAAAGCAGTAGCAGGTAAAAAAGACGGCAGATGTTAGTCACATAGAACCACATTCTCATGACAGGAGAAGAGACCAGCAGCTAATGCCATAAAAACCCAAAGAAGCTAAGTGCGTCAGGGTGGGCGCCCTGTGGAATCTAGTGTACCTCGCAGAAAGAGGTTTAACAAAGGTAAGTTCTTACCATAAATCTCCTTTTCTGCAGCGGGGTGCACTGGGATTCCACAGGGAATACATCGGGATGTCCTAAAGCAGATCCTCATGGGAGGGGATGCACCGTAGCGGGCACAAGAACACGGAGTCCAAAGGAAGCATCCTGGGAGGCAGAAGTATAAAAGGCATAGAACCTAATGAACGTGTTCAGAGGACCACGAAGCCGCCTTGCACAATTGTTCAGCGAACGCACCACGGCGTCCCGCCCATGAAGGTCCAACAGACCGAGTAGAATGGGCTTTGATAGCAGCAGGAGCTGGGAGTCCAGCCTGCGCATAGGCTTGTGCAATCACCATTCTAATCCATCTGGTCAAGGTTTGCTTATTCGCAGGCCAGCCATGTTTGTGAAAACCAAAAAGTACAAACAGGGTATCTGACCTCCTGATAGAGGCAGTCCTCTCCACGTAGATACAGAGAGCCCGTACCACATCCAAAGACCGTTCTTTGGAAGACAAACCATAAGAGATAAAAGCCGGAACCACAATCTCTTGGTTAAGATGGAAAGAAGATACCACTTTAGAGAGATAACCGGGGCGAGTTCGAAGAACTGCCTGGTCACGGTGAAAAATCAAAAAGGGTGGATGACAGGACAAAGCGCCTTGTCTGACACCCTCCTAGCAGAGGCAATAGCCATCAGAAACACGACCTTAAGAGTAAGGTATTCAAAGTCCACAGACTCAAGAGGTTCAAATGGAGACTCCTGTAGGGCATTTAAGACAACAGACAGATCCCATGGAGCCACAGGAGGGACATAGGGAGGTTGAATCCGTAAAACACCCTGAGTGAAAGTATGAACGTCAGGAATAGATGCAATTTTTCTCTGAAACCACACCGACAAGGCAGAAATATGAACCTTGAGGGAGGCCAGATGAAGGCCTAAATCTAAGCCTTGTTGCAGAAAAGCCAAAAGCCAGGAAGTTCTGAACGAATAGGCATCATAATTCTTAGAAGCACACCATGTGTATTAAGAATTCCAGAGCCTGTAATAAATCCATGCAGAAGCCTTCAACATAGTTTGAATAACCACCGCAGATAATCCCTTGCCCCTCAGGAGTGAAGCTTCAAAAGCCATGCCGTCAAAGCCAGTCTGGTCAGGTCCGGATAGACACAAGGGCCCTGAACGAGGAGGTCTGGGCACTGAGGAAGTAGAAGAGGACGCTCTATCAATAGACCTTGCAGGTCTGAGAAGCAATGCCCTCTGGGCCACGCTGGAGCGACTAGAAGTAGTATTCCTTTTTCTTGCTTGAACTTCCGTAGTACCCTGGGCAGGAGTGATACTGGAGGGAACACGTATGGCAGCCAAAAGTTTCATGGAGTTGCCAGTGCGTCCACGAACGCCACTTGAGGATCCCTTGTCCTTGATCCGAAGACCAGACCCTTGTGATTGTGTCGAGACGCCATCAGATCTACATCTGGTAGACCCCACTTGTCCACTAGGAGTTGAAAGACTTCAGGATGAAGACTCCACTCTCAGGTGGGAACGTCCTGACGACTGAGGAAATCCGCTTTGCAGTTGAGGACTCCGGTAAAGAACACTGCCGATATTGCTAGTAGATGTCGTTCCGCCCAATGCAGGATTTTTCATACTTCCAGCATTGCCATGCGGCTTCGAGGGCCACCTTGATGATTTATGTACGCCACCGTGGTGGCATTATCTTGGTGGCATTGACACTTGGATAACTTTGTGGGGTATCATCATACAACCCATTAAGAACCTAGCAACCTGGTGGACCATTATGCAATAGGTAGCATCTATCCTTGTGTATCTATGCCTATTTCCCTATAGATTGTAAGCTTGCGAGCAGGGCCTTCCTACCTCTATGTCTGTCTGTTTTTACCCAGTTTTGTTCTATTACTGTTGTTCTAATTGTAAAGCGCAACGGAATATGCTGCGCTATATAAGAAACTGTTAATAAATAAATAAAAAATAAATTGTATTTGAACAGGCCTGTTCTGTACTAGAAGCAGAGTCAGTGTCAACGCACTGAACACTGGCCGCAATTCCAGAATGTTTACCGGGAGGAGAGATTCCTCCCTGGTCTACCGGCCCTAGAGAGAGTGTTGCTCCAACAGCGCACCCCAACCCCGCAGACTGGCACCATTGTCAGGAGGACCCAGTTGGAGATCCATAAGAGATGGTCCCTGCTCAACTGTTGGTCCTGTAGCCACCAGCTCAGTGACAGACGAACCTCCGGAGTCAAGGAGATCATTTGAGACCTGATCCGATGAGGCAGGCCTTCCCATTTGGAAAGGATTAACCTCTGCAGAGGGTGGGAATGAAATTGATCGTACTCTACCATGTCGAAAGCAGACACCATAAGGCCTAGTACTTGCATTGCATCGCCGAGTGTATCGACACTCTTGGGCGAGAGAGGAACAATCTGATCCTGTTCTGAAGTTTCAGGACTTTCTCTGGAGACAAAAACAATCATTGGCTGTGTGTGTCCAGCAGTGCCCCCAGGTGCACCATGCTCCGAGCAGGGACCAGTGAGGACTTTTTCCAGTTGATGAGCCACCGTCAGTTCCAGATGACTGAGGAGAACCTCTTGGGAGTTCGCCAGGATCAGCAAATCGTCCAGATATGGCAGGATCCTGATTCCCTGACGGCGATGACCTTTGTGAAGATCCGAGGGGCCGTGGCCAATTCAAAAGGCAGGGCCTGGAATTGATAATGTAGGTTGCCAATAGCAAACCGCAGATATTGCTGATGCGACATGGCAATAGGTATGTGCAGGTAAGCATCCTGTATGTCCAGGGATACCATATAATCTTCGGGTTCCATGGCCAGTACAATAGAGCGCAGAGTTTCCATACGGAATTTGGACACTCTCACAAATTTGTTAAAGGATTTGAGGTTAAGTATAGGCCGGAAGGACCCATTCGGCTATGGAACTAGAAGCAGGGTCGAATAGTATCCCTTGACTCTTGTATCCAGGAGGGATTGTACAACCAAATTTAGAGCTTGCACTTTTAATGGATCCGCAGGGATAACCACTGTGCAAAACTGGTGAGGGGGACGTCTCTTGAAAGAGATTGCGTACCCGTGAGAGACAACTTCCCGCACCCAGGTGTCCGAAGTGGTCTCTAACCATGCCTGGGCGAACTGCAGAAATCGGCCTCCTACTCTGGGGTCCCCCAGGGGGAGGCCCGCCCCGTCATACAGCAGGCTTGTCTTGTTTGGAAACAGGCTGACGGGCGGCCCAGGATTGTTTAGATTTGGGCTTAGTGGTTTTGGAAGCACGAGCCTGTCTCTGGTACGCTTGACTTTTTGCTTTCCCTGGAGGTTGAAAGGAACGAAAAGTGGTACTCTTAGCCTTCACAGCAGAAGGATTAGTACTTGGGAAAAACGCAGTCTTGGCAGTCGCCAAGCCAGTCAAAATCTTGTTCAGATCCTCCCCAAATAGGATGTCTCCCTTAAAAGGGAGCACCTCTAATGTCTTTTTGGAGTCCAGGTCCACCTTCCAGGACCTCAACCACAGAATTCGGCGAGCCAGGATAGATGTAGTAGACACCTTGGCCGCCATTACACATGCATCAGAGGACGCCTCCTGAATATAGTGGGAGGCTGTGGTACTATAAGACAGATATTGTTGGGCAGTGTCAGAAAAATCCTGAGACAGCTTATCCTCAATTGCCTGAACCCATACTTCAATTCCTTTCATAGCCCAGGAGGCTGCCATAGTGGGTAAGAGAGTAAATAGACTTCAGGCAACCCTCCACATGCATATCCATCGGTTCCTTCAATGAGGTGACAGTGGTGACAGGCAGAGTAGATGACACCACAAGACGGGCGATATGAGAGTCCATCGGCGGTAGAGTTTCCCACTTGTTACTCCACAGGGATAGGATAACGAGCTAGCATCTTTTTAGACAGAGAAAATGTATTTCCTGGAGACGACCAGGATTCCTGACGTATGTCAATTAAATGGTCAGAATGTGGTAAGACTACTTTAGCAACCTTCTGACGTTTGAACTTATCAGGTTTCTTAGAAGCAGTAGTAGGCTCGATCTCATCATCTATTTGGAGAATCAGCTTAATAGCCTCCACTAGGTCAGGAACATCAACTTGGGTTGTAGATTCCTCATCAGATGCAATTCTATCTGTGTCTGACGGATCAGTATATTCCCCATCCTCATCGGAAGAATTATCCGAAATATTAGTGGATTGTGAGGAAGAAATGGCCAGAGGGGCGTGGGGTAGACTTTTGTCTAACCAAAGATTGATTTAATTGTTGTAATTGATTAGACAGAGTGTCCGCACAGGGCAGATTAATTACTGGGACAATATGTGGCTGTAATGCAGGCCTGGCCAACCTGTGGCTCTCCAGCTATTGTGAAACTACACATCCCAGCATGCCTTGCCACAGTTTTAGCATTCCCTAATAGCAAAGACTGTGGCAAAGCATGCTGGGACTTGTAGTTTCGCAACAGCTGGAGAGCCACAGGTTGGCCAGGCCTGCTGTAATGGCACGGGAGGTCTCACAGGGGGTGTAAGATGAGTTACAAGTGTATTCAGCATACTTGAGAAAGCTGCCCAAGGTGGGTCCTGATTGACCACAGGTGTTGCGGGTCGACTGGGAGGTGTATGGCACCCAGCGCCTTAACCAGCAGCTAAAACTTCCCCCTCAGGTAAATCCGTGGTACCAGCACTGCAGGATGCAGAAGCGTCCGCGGATTTCCCGCCCTGTGTGGCAGACATTATAGGGACTGTAGCCTTAGAGCGTAACAGTACAATATAGCCAGACAAACACAATACCTGCAAATAACCCCCTGTGTTATGTGACAAACAGAGGATTTAAGCGGTATGAGGTAAATGAAATACACAATAAAAAATACCAAACCGTATATACTGTGTAGCACTATATATATATATATATATATATATATATATATATATATATATATATACACACACACACACACACATACACACACACACACATATACAGTTGTGCCCATAAGTTTACATACCCTAGCAGAATTTGTGATTTTCTGGCCATTTGTCAGAGAATATGAATGGTAACTCACAAACTTTTCTTTCACTCATGGTTAGTGGTTGGGTGAAGCCATTTATTGTCAAACAACTGTGTTTACTCTTTTTAAATCATAATGACAACAGAAACTACCCAAATGACCCTGATCAAAAGTTTACATACCCTGAAGATTTTGGCCTGATAACATGCACACAAGTTGACACAAACGGGTTTGAATGGCTACTAAAGGTAACCATCCTCACCTGTGATCTGTTTGCTTGTAATCAGTGTGTGTGTATAAAAGGTCAATGAGTTTCTGGACTCCTGAAAGACCCTTGCATCTTTCATCCAGTGCTGCACCGACGTGTCTGGATTCTGAGTCATGGGGAAAGCAAAAGAATTGTCAAAGGATCTGCGGGAAAAGGTAATTGAACTGTATAAACAGGAAAGGGATATAAAAAGATATCCAAGCAATTGAGAATGCCAATCAGCAGTGTTCAAACTCTAATTAAGAAGTGGAAAATGAGGGATTCTGTAGAAACCAAATCACGATCAGGTGGACCAACAAAAATTTCAGCCACAACTGCCAGGAAAACTGTTTGGGATGCAAAGAAAAATAAGAATTTACTTACCGATAATTCTATTTCTCGGAGTCCGTAGTGGATGCTGGGGTTCCTGAAAGGACCATGGGGAATAGCGGCTCCGCAGGAGACAGGGCACAAAAAGTAAAGCTTTAGGATCAGGTGGTGTGCACTGGCTCCTCCCCCTATGACCCTCCTCCAAGCCTCAGTTAGGATACTGTGCCCGGACGAGCGTACACAATAAGGAAGGATTTATGAATCCCGGGTAAGACTCATACCAGCCACACCAATCACACTGTACAACCTGTGATCTGAACCCAGTTAACAGTATGATAACAGCGGAGCCTCTGAAAGATGGCTCACAACAATAATAACCCGATTTTTGTAACTATGTACAAGTATTGCAGATAATCCGCACTTGGGATGGGCGCCCAGCATCCACTACGGACTCCGAGAAATAGAATTATCGGTAAGTAAATTCTTATTTTCTCTATCGTCCTAGTGGATGCTGGGGTTCCTGAAAGGACCATGGGGATTATACCAAAGCTCCCAAACGGGCGGGAGAGTGCGGATGACTCTGCAGCACCGAATGAGAGAACTCCAGGTCCTCCTTAGCCAGGTTATCAAATTTGTAGGATTTTACAAACGTGTTTGCCCCTGACTAAATAGCCGCTCGGCAAAGTTGTAAAGCCGAGACCCCTCGGGCAGCTGCCCAAGATGAGCCCACCTTCCTTGTGGAATGGGCATTTACATATTTTGGCTGTGGCAGGCCTGCCACAGAATGTGCAAGCTGAATTGTATTACACATCCAACTAGCAAAAGTCTGCTTAGAAGCAAGAGCACCCAGTTTGTTGGGTGCATACAGGATAACAGCAAGTCAGTTTTCCTGACTCCAGCCGTCCTGGAACCTATATTTTCAGGGCCCTGACCACATCTAGCAACTTGGAGTCCTCCAAGTCCCTAGTAGGCGCAAGACACCACAATAAGCTGGTTCAGGTGAAACACTGACACCACCTTAGGGAGAGAACTGGGGACGAGTCCGCAGCTCTGCCCTGTCCGAATGGACAAACAGATATGGGCTTTTTTGAGAAAAAAAACACCAATTTGACACTCGCCTGGTCCAGGCCAGGTCCAAGAGCATGTTCACTTTTCATGTGAGATGCTTCAAATCCACAGATTTGACTGGTTTTAAACCAATGTGTTTTGAGGAATCCCAGAACTACGTTGAGATCCCACAGTGCCACTGGAGGCACAAAAGGGGGTTGTATATGCAATAATCCCTTGACAAACTTCTGGACTTCAGGAACTGAAGCCAATTCTTTCTGGAAGAAAAATCGGCAGGGCCGAAATTTGAACCTTAATGGACCCCAATTTGAGGCCCATAGACACTCCTGTTTGCAGGAAATGCAGGAATCGACCGAGTTGAAATTTCTTCGTGGGGCCTTCCTGGCCTCACACCACGCAACATATTTTCGCCACATGTGGTGATAATGTTGTGCGGTCACCTCCTTTCTGGCTTTGACCAGGGTAGGAATGACCTCTTCCCGAATGCCTTTTCCCTTAGGATCCGGCGTTCCACCGCCATGCCGTCAAACGCAGCTGCGGTAAGTCTTGGAACAGACATGGTACTTGCTGAAACAAGTCCCTTCTTAGCGGCAGAGGCCATAAGTCCTCTGTGAGCATCTCTTGAAGTTCCGGGTACCAAGTCCTTCTTGGCCAATCCGGAGCCATGAGTATAGTTCTTACTCCTCTACGTCTTATAATTCTCAGTACCTTAGGTATGAAAAGCAGAGGATGGAACACATACACCGACTGGTACACCCACGGTGTTACCAGAACGTCCACAGCTATTGCCTGAGGGTCTCTTAACCTGGCGCAATACCTGTCCCGTTTTTTGTTCAGACGGGACGCCATCATGTCCACCTTTGGTAATTCCCAACGGTTTACAATCATGTGGAAAACTTCCCCATGAAGTTCCCACTCTGCCGGGTGGAGGTCGTGCCTACTGAGGAAGTCTGCTTCCCAGTTTCCATTCCCGGAATGAAACACTGCTGACAGTGCTATCACATGATTTTCCGCCCAGCGAAAAGTCCTTGCAGTTTTTGCCACTGCCCTCCTGCTTCTTGTGCCGCCCTGTCTATTTACGTGGGCGACTGCCGTGATGTTTTATCCCACTGGATCAATACCGGCTGACCTTGAAGCAGAGGTCTTGCTAAGCTTAGAGCATTATAAATTTACCCTTAGCTATATTTATGTGGAGAAAAGTCTCCAGACTTGATCACACTCCCTGGAAATTTTTTCCTTGTGTGACTGCTCCCCAGCCTCTCGGGCTGGCCTCCGTGGTCACCAACATCCAAAACTGAATGTCGAATCTGCGGCCCTCTAGAAGATGAGCACTCTGTAACCACCACAGGAGAGACACCCTTGTCCTTGGATATAGGGTTATCCGCTGATGCATCTGAAGATGCGATCCGGACCATTTGTCCAGCAGATCCCACTGAAAAGTTCTTGCATGAAATCTGCCGACTGGAATTGCTTCGAAGGAAGTCACCATTTTTTTTACCATGGCCCTTGTGCAATGATGCACTGATTTTAGGAGGTTCCTGACTAGCTCGGATAACTCCCTGGCTTTCTCTTCCGGGAGAAACACCTTTTTCTGGACTGTGTCCAGAATCATCCCTAAGCACAGGAGACTTGTTGTCGGGATCAGCTGCGATTTTGGAATATTTAGAATCCACCCCTGCTGTTGTAACAGTATCCGAGATAGTGCTACTCCGACCTCCAACTGTTCCCTGGACTTTGCCCTTATCAGGAGATCGTCCAAGTAAGGGATAATTAAGACGCCTTTTCTTCGAAGAAGAACCATCATTTCGGCCATTACCTTGGTAAAGACCCGGGGTGCCGTGGACAATCCAAACGGCAGCGTCTGAAACTGATAGTGACAGTTCTGTACCACGAACCTGAGGTACCCTTAGTGATAAGGGCAAATTTGGGACATGGAGGTAAGCATCCCTGATGTCTCGGGACACCATATAGTCCCCTTCTTCCCGGTTCGTTATCACTGCTCTGAGTGACTCCATCTTGATTTGAACCTTTGTAAGTGTTCAAATTTTTTTAGATTTAGAATAGGTCTCACCTAGCCTTCTGGCTTCAGTACCACAATATAGTGTGGAATAATACCCCTTTTCTTGTTGTAGGAGGGGTAATTTAATTATCACCTGCTGGGAATACAGCTCGTGAATTTTTTCCCATACTGCCTCCTTGTCGGAGGGAGACCTTGGTAAAGCAGACTTCAGGAGCCTGCGCAGGGGAAACGTCTCGACATTCCAATCTGTACCCCTGGGATACTACTTGTAGGATCCAGGGGTCCTGTACGGTCTCAGCGTCATGCTGAGAGCTTGTCAGAAGCGGTGGAACGCTTCTGTTCCTGGGAATGGGCTGCCTGCTGCAGTCTTCTTCCCTTTCCTCTATCCCTGGGCAGATATGACTCTTATAGGGACGAAAGGACTGAAGCTGAAAAGACGGTGTCTTTTTCTGCAGAGATGTGACTTAGGGTAAAAAACGGTGGATTTTCCAGCAGTTGCCGTGGCCACCAGGTCCGATGGACCGACCCCAAATAACTCCTCTTCCTTTATACGGCAATACACCTTTGTGCCGTTTGGAATCTGCATCACCTGACCACTGTCGTGTCCATAAACATCTTCTGGCAGATATGGACATCGCACTTACTCTTGATGCCAGAGTGCAAATATCCCTCTGTGCATCTCGCATATATAGAAATGCATCCTTTAAATGCTCTATAGTCAATAAAATACTGTCCCTGTCAAGGGTATCAATATTTTTAGTCAGGGAATCCGACCAAGCCACCCCATCTCTGCACATCCAGGCTGAGGCGATCGCTGGTCGCAGTATAACACCAGTATGTGTGTATATACTTTTTATGATATTTTTCCAGCCTCCTGTCAGCTGGCTCCTTGAGGACAGCCCTATCTATAGACGGTACCGCCACTTGTTCTGATAAGCGTGTGAGCGCCTTATCCACCCTAAGGGGTGTTCCCAACGCGCCCTAACTTCTGGCGGGAAAGGGTATACCGCCCATATTTTCTATCGGGGGGAACCCACGCATCATCACACACTTCATTTAATTTATCTGATTCAGGAAAAACTACGGTAGTTTTTTCACATCCCACATAATACCCTCTTTTGTGGTACTTGTAGTATCAGAAATATGTAACACCTCCTTCATTGCCCTTAACGTGTGGCCCTAATAAGGAATACGTTTGTTTATTCACCGTCGACACTGGATTCAGTGTCCCTGTCTGTGTCTGTGTCGACCGACTAAAGTAAACGGGCGTTTTAAAACCCCTGACGGTGTTTTTGAGACGTCTGGACCGGTACTAATTGTTTGTCGGCCGTCTCATGTCGTCAACCGACCTTGCCGCGTGTTGACATTATCACGTAATTCCCTAAATAAGCCATCCATTCCGGTGTCGACTCCCTAGAGAGTGACATCACCATTACAGGCAATTGCTCCGCCTCCTTACCAACATCGTCCTCATACATGTCGACACACACGTACCGACACACAGCACACACACAGGGAATGCTCTGATAGAGGACAGGACCTACTAGCCCTTTGGAGAGACAGAGGGAGAGTTTGCCAGCACACACCAAAAACGCTATAATTATATAGGGACAACCTTATATAAGTGTTTTCCCTTATAGCATCTTTTTTATATATTTCTAACGCCAAATTAGTGCCCCCCCTCTCTGTTTTAACCCTGTTTCTGTAGTGCAGTGCAGGGGAGAGCCTGGGAGCCTTCCCTCCAGCCTTTCTGTGAGGGAAAATGGCGCTGTGTGCTGAGGAGATAGGCCCCACCCCTTTTTCGGCGGCCTCGTCTCCCGCTCTTAACGGATTCTGGCAGGGGTTAAATATCTCCATATAGCCCCCGGAGGCTATATGTGAGGTATTTTTAGCCAAATTAGGTTTTCATTTGCCTCCCAGGGCGCCCCCCTCCCAGCGCCCTGCACCCTCAGTGACTGCCGTGTGAAGTGTGCTGAGAGGAAAATGGCGCACAGCTGCAGTGCTGTGCGCTACCTTTAGAAGACTGAGGAGTCTTCTGCCGCCGATTCTGGACCTCTTCTCGTTTTCAGCATCTGCAAGGGGGCCGGCGGCGAGGCTCCGGTGACCATCCAGGCTGTACCTGTGATCGTCCCTCTGGAGCTAATGTCCAGTAGCCAAGAAGCCAATCCATCCTGCACGCAGGTGAGTTCACTTCTTCTCCCCTAAGTCCCTCGTTGCAGTGATCCTGTTGCCAGCAGGACTCACTGTAAAATAAAAAACCTAAGCTAAACTTTTCTAAGCAGCTCTTTAGGAGAGCCACCTAGATTGCACCCTTCTCGGCCGGGCACAAAAATCTAACTGAGGCTTGGAGGAGGGTCATAGGGGGAGGAGCCAGTGCACACCACCTGATCCTAAAGCTTTACTTTTTGTGCCCTGTCTCCTGCGGAGCCGCTATTCCCCATGGTCCTTTCAGGAACCCCAGCATCCACTAGGACGATAGAGAAAATCCACAAATAACTTCAGCTGAAATACAGGACTCTCTGAAAAAAAGTGGTGTGGTTGTTTCAAGATGCACAATAAGGAGGCATTTGAAGAAAAATGGGCTGCATGGTCGAGTCGCCAGAAGAAAGCCATTACTACGCAAATGCCACAAAGCATCCCGCTTACAATACTCCAACAGCACAGAGACAAGCCTCAAAACTTCTGGAACAAAGTCATTTGGAGTGATGAGACCAAAATTTAACTTTTTGGCCACAACCATAAACGTTACATTTGGAGAGGAGTCAACAAGGCCTATGATGAAAGGTACACCATTCCTACTGTGAAACACGGAGGTGGATCGCTGATGTTTTGGGGATGTGTGAGCTACAAAGGCACTGGAAACTTGGTCAAAATTGATGGCAAGATGAATGCAGCATGTTATCAGAAAATACTGGAGGAAAATTTGCACTCATCAGCCCGGAAGCTGCGCATGGGACGTACTTGGACGTTCCAACATGACAATGATCCAAAACACAAGGTCAAGTCGACCTGTCATTGGCTACAGCAGAATAAAGTAAAGGTTCTGGAGTGGCCATCTCAGTCTCCTGACCTCAATATCATTGAGCCACTCTGGGGAGATCTCAAACGTGCAGTTCATGCAAGACAGCCCAAGAATTTACAGGAACTGGAGGCTTTTTGCCAAGAAGAATGGGCAGCTTTACCATCTGAGAAAATAAAGAGCCTCATCCACAACTACCACAAAAGACTTCAAGCTGTCATTGATGTTAAAGGGGGCAATACACAGTATTAAGAACTGGGGTATGTAAACTTTTGATCAGGGTCATTTGGGTAGTTTCTGTTGTCATTATGATTTAAAAAGAGTAAACACAGTTGTTTGACAATAAATGGCTTCACCCAACCACTAACCATGAGTGAAAGAAAAGTTTGTGAGTTATCACTCATTCTCTGACAAATGGCCAGAAAATCACAAATTCTGCTAGGGTATGTAAACTTATGAGCACAACTGTATATATAAATGAGACCCTGACACACCTAGCCCCTTCAGGGTACAGAATATAGTGATAGCAATAAGTGTGATATAGGAGAATGAAATCCACACAACAGCTACAGGCACACTCAGTCACAGATACAATGCAGAAGTTATTACAGATAAACAAAAACTGCACTGGACTAGTAAAACTACATAAACATATGTATGAATAAAGATATAACAATGTCAATTAGATACTGGATGTATATCACAGAATACTTGTACTAAATATTCAGATAGCAGTACACTTGTTCTTAACTAACACTGTCTAAAATGACATGTAGACTACTTAAGTGCCTGTAAATGCACAGCACTGATGAGACAGGCGGCTTTGCAGAGGAGACAGAGCCCTGCAGTCCCGGAGATCAGACCAGCTACTAGTGAAGATGGCGCCAAAATCAGGGAGTGAGGGAGAGTGAAATGCAGCTCCAGGGTGGGACACCAGCAGTAGATGGCGCCCGGAGCTGGGGTAGGGGGCTACAGGTCAGCGCCTTATCCCCTATGCTGGGCTTCACCACGGGGACTGTGGAGCCAATGTAAAACGGATTTTTGTAAATCCGACATGTGCTCCCTGCCCTGGGATATAGTGGGGTCCCTGTGCAGTACAGTGTCCACACCAGCAGCGCGGTCCATCTCCTGGGACCGCAATTTACCGGCGGGTCCCACCTGGGGGACCCTCTTACCTTCTCCTTGATGTGCAGCCACGCGATCCTGTACAGCGTCAGCGGTGGTGTGCCTGATGACCGATGCGTCTCCCGCTGAAAGTACCCGGGAACCCGGCCACAGTAGTATGCAGCGCTGCTGGGGAGGTGATTGAGCCGCAGCATAGAATGTCAGAATGACAAAAACAGTGCTGAGGCCCTTGAAGTCTTCTTAAAAAGCTCTTTTCAGGGCTGCCTAGCGCTGTCCCACCTGTTAGTGACCTGCTCTACACGCACCTACTTACAAACTGAGCTCCAGTGCCTAGAGGCGGGGTTATAGAGGAGGCGGTGCAGTGCATCCTGGGAACAGTCAAAGCTTTAGTCTGTTGGTGCCTCGGATCAAGATCCAACTCTACACCCCCAATGTATTACCTGTGGAATCACAGTGTACCCCGCTGCAGAAATCAAGTATCGTGAAGAAAACATTTACTTTAATGCAGTGGTGCATGTAGGTAAAATTTCTTAGTGGTACTGTGTTCGCCCAAAAAATGGTGTGTGATACACACATGGGGGCCACATACAAAAACAGTTGCAAGAAAAAGTATGTGAACCCTTTGGAATTTCCTGGATTTGTGCATAAATTGGTCATAAAATGTGTTCTGATCTTCATCTATGTCACAACAATAGACAAACACAGTCTGCTGAAACTGATACCACACAAACAATTATATATTCTCATGTTTTTATAGAACAAACCATGTAAACATTCACAGTGCAGGGTGGACAAAGTATGTGAACCGTTGGATTTAATAATAGGATTTTGGTACCTAAAGGTAAATCCCTTTTCTCGTACTCCGTAGAGGATGCTGGGGTCCACATTAGTACCATGGGGAATAGACGGGTCCACCAGGAGCAATTGGCACTTTAAGAGTTTGAGAGTGTGGGCTGGATCCTCCCTCTATGCCCTTCCTACCAGACTCAGTCTAGAAATTGTGCCCGAGGAGACAACATTTTTCGAGAGAAGGATTATACACAGATAGTGGTGAGATTCATACCAGCTCACACATACAAGGCACGTCAAGCCAACTAGCTTGAACTACTCCACAACAGCTGAAACATTACTTACCAAGTAACAATGCAGTACTCTAAAACGAAGTTGCACTGAGCCAAATAACATATGCAGGAAAACAAAGCGCTGGGCGGGCGCCCAGCATCCTCTACGGACTACGAGAAAAGGATTTACTGGTAGGTACCAAAATCCTATTTTCTCTTACGTCCTAGAGGATGCTGGGGTCCACATTAGTACCATGGGGATGTACCAAAGCTCCCAGAATGGGAGGGAGAGTGCGGAGGCTCCTGCAGAACTGATTGACTGAACTTCAGCTCATCAGAGGCCAAAGTATCGAACTTGTAAAACTTTGCAAACGTGTTCGACCCAGACCAAGTTGCAGCTCGGCAAAGTTGCACTACCGAGACACCCCGGGCAGCCGCCCAGGAAGACCCCACCTTACGAGTAGAGTGGGCCTTAACAGATTTTGGACACGGCAGTTCTGCCGTAAATAAGCGTGCTGGATAGTGAACCTGATCCAGCGAGAGTTCGTCTGCTTAGAAGCAGGACTCCCAATTTTCTTGGGATCATGTAGGACAAACAGAGTACGACTTTCTGTGACGAGAAGTTCTCTTCACATATATCTTCAGAGCCCTTACGACATCCAAGGACTTTGATGTAATTGAGGAGTCAGTAGCCACTGGCACGACAATAGGTTGGTTGATATGAAATGCCAACACAACCTTTGGAAGAAACTGCTGACGAGTCCGGAGCTCAGCTCTATCTTCGTGGAAGATCAAGTAAGGGCTTTTACAGGATAAAGCCCCCAGCTCGGACACACGTCTAGCAGAAGCTAAGGCCAACAAAGTGACCATCTTCCATGTAAGAAAGTTGACCTCTACCTCCTGTAGAGGCTCAGACCAATCCGACTGGAGAAACTGCAACACCACGTTAAGGTCCCAAGGCGCCGTAGGTGGTACAAAGGGAGGTTGGATATGCAGAACTTCCTTCAAAAAGGTCTGAACTTCAGGGAGGGCAGCCAATTGTTTCTGAAAGAAAATGGATAGGGCTGAAATCTGGACCTTCACAGATCCCAACCTCAGACCCATATCCACTCCTGCTTGCAGGAAGGAAGAAACGTTACAGTTGAAACTCCACCGTAGGAAACTTCTTGAACTCACACCAAGAGACATATTTCTTCCAAATACAATGGTAATGTATAGACGTTACCCCTTTCCTAGCTTATATGAGGGTAGGAATAACCTTCTTCGGAATGCCCTTCCGAGCAAGAATCAGGCGCTCAACTTCCATGCCGTCAAACATAGCCGCGGTAAGTCTTGATAGGCGAACAACCCCTGCTGCAGCAGATCCTCCCGAAGAGGAAGAGGCCTTGGCTCTTCTTGCAGTAGATTCAGAAGGTCCGCGTACCAAGCCCTTCTTGGCCAGTCTGGGGCAATGAGGATCGCTTGAACCCTTGTTCTCCTTATAAGCTTTAGGATTCTTGGGATGAGTGGGAGTGGTGGAAACACGTACACTGACTGGAACAACCACGGAGACACCAGGGCATCCACTGCCACTGCCTGTGGGTCCCTCGACCTGGAACAATAACGCTGAAGCTTCTTGTTGAGACGAGAGGCCATCATGTCTATTTGGGGTAAGCCCCAAAGATCTGTTATTTCCATGAACACCTACGGATGGAGTCCCCACTCTCCTGGATGGAGATCGTATCTGCTGAGGAAGTCTGCTTCCCAGTTGTCTACTCCCGGAATGAAGATGGCTGACAGCGCAAACGCATGTTTTTCTGTCCAGAGGAGTATTCTTGTCACCTCTGACATTGCCGCTCTGCTCTTCGTTTCGCCTTGTTGGTTTATGTAAGCCACTGTTGTTACGTTGTCCGACTGCACTTGAATGGCCCGATTTCTCAGAAGAGGGGCCGCATGAAGAAGATCGTTGTAGACCGCTCTTAGTTCCAGGATGTTGATGGGCAGGCTGGCCTCCAGGCTTGACCACCGTCCTTGGAAGTTTACTCCTTGAGTGACTGCTCCCCAGCCCCGAAGGCTCGCATCCGTGGTTAGAAGGACCCAGTCCTGAATCCCGAACCTGCGTCCCTCCAGAAGGTGAGGCAATTGGAGCCACCAGAGAAGTGAAATCCTGGCCTTTGGCGACAGACGAATTTTCTGGTGCATGTGGAGGTGAGATCCCGACCACTTGTCCAGGAGATCCAGTTGGAAGGTCCGAGCATGGAACTTCCCGTACTGGAGAGCCTCGTAAGAGGCCACCATCTTTCCCAATAGGCGAATGCATTGATGAACCGACACCAGGGGTGGCTTCAGGACATCCCGGACCATAGCTTGTATCACCAACGCCTTTTCCTGCGGAATAAACATCCTTTGCACTTCCGTATCCAGGATCATTCCCAGAAATGACAACCTCTGGGTTGGTTCCAAATGTGACTTTGGAAGGTTCAGAATCCAACCGTGACTCTGGAGCAGTCGTGTTGTGAGAACAATGGACTGCAGTAGCTTCTCCTTGGATGATGCCTTTATCAGTAGATCCTCCAGATATGGAATGATGTGCACACCTTGCTTGCGGAGGAGAATCATCATTTCCGCCATCACCCTGGTAAACACCCTCGGTGCTGTGGAGAGGCCGAATGGCAGGGCCTGGAACTGGAAATGACAGTCCAGCAATGCGAAGCGGAGATCAGCCTGATGCTGCAGCCAGATTGGAATGTGGAGGTACGCATCCTTGATATCCAGTGAAACCAGGAATTTCCCCCTCTTCCAGACCTGATATCACCGCCCTGAGAGACTCCATCTTGAACTTGAACTCCTTTAGAAAGGGGTTCAATGATTTTAGGTTCAGAATGGGCCTGACCGAACCATCTGATTTTCGGTACCACGAAAAGGTTCGAATAGTAACCTTTGGTCAGCATGTGACGTGGCACTGGCACAATGACCTGTGCCTCCACCAGCTTTTGGACAGCGTCCTGTAGTACAGTGCTGCCCTCCAACAGAGTTGGTAAGCCTGACTTGAAAAAGCGATGAGGAGGGAGACTTTGAAATTCCAGCCTGTATCCCTGAGACACAATATCTATCACCCAGGGATCCAGGCCGGACGATACCCAGACATGACTGAAGTGCTAAGTCTCGCTCCCACTGGCCCCACCACCGGGGCGTGCAGTCCACCGTCATGCGGAGGACTTTGGCGTACCCGAAGTAGGCTTTTGTTCCTGGGAACAGAAGGTTTCTTGGACTTAACCCGACCTCCCCTAAAGAAGGTACTGGACGGTCTGGCCTTTCTAGGCTTGTTGGGCCGAAAGGACTGCTGCGCAGCAGAAGAGAAGGATTTCTTTGGAGCAGGTGCTGTTGAGGGAAGAAACGGAGACTTACCCGCTGTAGCGGTGGATATCCACGCGTCTAGAGCTTCCCCAAAGAGAGCCTGACCTGTATAGGGTAGGGATTCCACACTTCTTCTGGATTCCGCGTCGGCCGACAACTGGCGCAACCACAGTCCCCAACGAGCTGAAACAGACATGGATGATATTCCCACAGCCATGGAACCCAGGTCTTTCATGGATTCTACCACAAAACCTGCAGAATCATGTATGTTGCGTAAATACAAAGCAACGTCATCCCTATCCATCGTATCCAAATCCTCAAGTAAGGTAGCCGACCACTTCACTATTGCCTTTGCAATCCATGCAGTAACAATAGTGGGACGTAATATGGCCCAAGAAGCAGTGTACATTGATTTAAGCGTGTTATCAAATTTTCTATCTGCCGGCTCCTTTAAGGCGGTAGATCCTGGAACAGGTAAAACCACCTTCTTTGAGAGTCTGGATACAGATGCGTTAACAAACGGCGGGTTTTCCCATTTTTACCCTATTCTCCTCAGGGAAAGGAAATGCCACCTGTACCCTTTTAGGGACCTGGAATTTTTTCTCAGGGTTTTCCCATGCTTTCTCAAATATAGCATTCAATTTCTTTGACTCAGGGAAGGTTAGTGAGGCTTTATTATTTTCAGTGAAAAAGGGCTCCGCAACCTGCTCAGGTGTGGTATCATTAACATTTAACACATCCCTGACAGCCTCTATCAACAATTGCACCCCCTATGCAAGAAATGCGGACCCCCGCAACACATCCCCATCACCATCTGTAGTGTCAGAATCGGTATCCTTGTCGTCTTGTGTGACATGCACAAGCGCACGTTTGTGGGGGTATATAGAGGGGCGCCCTGAGATACCAGAACCGGGCCATACTGCCATAGAGCTCTGTAATACCTGGGTTGCAGATTCATTACTTGCAACCCTGTCAGAAATCTGAGAAATCCAAAATTTGATAGAGGAAAACCATTCTGGTTCCCTTGCTGGTATCTGTGCTAAACCAATGCTATCCTGATTACATGGAATGGTATCATCCTGGGAGGATAAATCCTCTGCAGCATATGACATAGCTACAGGAGACCACCAAACACTCCACACACACACAGGTGGGGGCAGAGTTTCCCCCCCAAGAATAGCAAGAGAGACAGAGATCGGAGCCAACCCAAATACAGCGCTTACAGCAAAGGGAGACCCCTTGTCAGCACAGACTTTGTCCCTTAATAGGAGACACAGTCGTTTTAAAGCCTCCCCTCCCTTCTACAACCCCCTGGTACCGTGTACTGATAGCTGGAGTTGCTGTGGAGGGATCTGTTCTTCCATCCAGCGCTGTGCAGACAGGAAAATGGCACTGGATTGCTGCTGGGTCCGCTGAGAAGCCCCACCCCCTTAATGGCGCTGTCTTCCCGCTCTTAAAGAATTATACTGGCCTGAGATAAAACGTGCTGGCTGAGATCTGCGGACCCCGACAGACTTGTGCACCAGTGTGGGGGTAAGCGCTGGTCCAGGGCGCCCCTCACAGCGCCGCACTATGTGCCTTTGAACCTTCACAGGAGCGCAGTTAATACTGCGCTCCCTCCCCGTTGCCACCATCTTCACACCGGCCCCCTGCTTGCTAGGGGGGGTCGTGTCTCACTCACCACTCTTCAGCTCTGTAAGGGGTTGGTGGCATGCTGCTGGGGCGAGCAGTCCCCTGTGGCGGAGACCAATCTGACCTCTCTGGAGCTCAGGGTCCAGTCAGCGGAGACAGTGGCTTAGACCCCACAGGGTGGACATTGCTCCCCCCCCTTAGTCCCTCGCTGCAGGCAGGCTGTTGCCAACAGCCTCCTGTAAAAAAATAAACTCTAAAAACAACTTTTACTAGAAAAGCTCCCCTAGCTGTGACCGGCTCCTCCGGGCACATTTTCTAAACTGAGTCTGGTAGGAGGGGCATAGAGGAAGGAGCCAGACCACACTCTCAAACGCTTAAAGTGCCAATGGCTCCTGGTGGACCAGTCTATACACCATGGTACTGATGTGGACCCCAGCATCCTCTAGGACATGGGTCTTCATCCTGTGGCCCTCCAGCTGCTGTGAAACTACACATCCCAGCATGCCCTGCCACAGTTTTGCTATTAAGGTATGCTAAAACTGAGGCAGGGCATGCTGGGATGTGTAGTTCCACAGCAGCTGGAGGGTCGCAGGTTGAAGACCCATGCTCTAGGACGTAACAGAAAACTGGTTGACACTCCTCCAGCAGTAATAACCTCAACCAAACGTTTCCTATAGTTGCATATCAGAACTGCACAACGGTCAGGGGGAATTTTGGACCATTACTCTTTACAAAACTGTTTCAGTTCAGCAATATTCTTGGGTTGTCTGGTGTGAATCGCTCTCTTGAGGTCATGCCACAGCATCTCAATCGGTTAGAGGTCAGGACTCTGACTGGGCCACTCCAGAAGGAGTATTTTCTTCTGTTGAAGCCATTCTGTTGTTGATCTACTTCTGTGCTTTGGGTCGTTGTCCTGTTGCATCACCCATCTTCTGTTGAGCTTCAATTGGTGGACAGATAGCCTTAAGTTCTCCCCCAAAAATGTCTTGATAAACTGGAATAAATTTTTCCATCGATGATAGCAATCTGTCCAGGACCTGAGGCAGCAAAGTAGCCCCAAACAATGATGCCCCCTCCACCATACTTCACAGTTGGGATGAGGTTTTGATGTTGGTGTGCTGTGCCTTTTTTTCTCCACACATAGTGTTGTGAGTTCCTTCCAAACAACTCAACTTTGGTTTCATCAGAATATTTTGCCAGTAGTGCTGTGGAACATTCAGGTGCTCTTTTGCAAACTTCAAACGTGCAGCAATGTTTTTTTTGGACAGCAGTGTCTTCCTCCGTGGTATTCTCCCATGAATTACATTCTTGTTCAGTGTTTTACGTATGGTAGATTCGTCAACAGAGATGTTAGCATGTGCCAGAGGTTTCTGTAAGTCTTTAGCTGACACTTTAGGATTCTTCTTCACCTCACTGAACATTCTGCGCTGTGCTCTTGCAGTCATCTTTACAGGACGCCCACTCCTAGGGAGAGTAGCAACAGTGCTGAACTTTCTCCATTTATAGACAATTTGTCTTACCGTGGACTGATGAACATCAAGGCTTTTAGACATACTTTTGTAACTCTTTCCTGCTTTATGCAAGTCAACAATTCTTAATCGAAGGTCTTCTGAGAGCTCTTTTCTGCAAGGCATGGTTCACATCAGGCAATGCTTCTTGAGAGCTGCAAACTCAAAACTGGTGTGTGTTTTTTATAGGGCAGGACAGCTTTAAACAACACCTCCAATCTCGTCTCATTGATTGGACACCAGGTTGGCTGACTTCTGACTCAAATTAGCTCTTGGAGAAGTCATTAGCCTAGGGGTTCACATACTTTGTCCACCCTGCACTGTGAATGTTTACATGGTGTGTTCAATAAAAACATGAGAACATATAATTGTTTGTGTGGTATTAGTTTCGGCAGACTGTGTTTGTCTATTGTTGTGACTTAGATGAAGATCAGAACACATTTTATGACCAATTTATGCACAAATCCAGGAAATTCCAAAGGGTTCACATACTTTTTCTTGCAACTGTATGCCCTCAGTAGTGCAGTGCCAGATATACATATGCCCACAGTGCCAGAAAACATTTGCCCACACTGTGCCTGATACACATATGCCCACACTGTGCCAGATACACATATGCCCACACTGTGCCAGATACACATATGCCCACACTGTGCCAGATACACATATGCCCACACTGTGCCGGATACACATATGCCCACACTGTGCCGGATACACATATGCCCACACTGTGCCAGATACACATATGCCCACACTGTGCCAGATACACATATGCCCACACTGTGCCAGATACACATATGCCCACACTGTGCCAGATACACATATGCCCACACTGTGCCAGATACACATATGCCCACACTGTGCCAGATACACATATGCCCACACTGTGCCAGATATACATATGTCCACACTGTGCCAGATACACATATGCCCACACTGTGCCAGAAAACATAGGCCCACACTGTGCCAGATATACATATGCCCACACTGTGCCAGATACACAATGCCCCCAATGTGCTCTACTGCCGGGGATGTCCTGTCTGGCTTTGTATGAGGGCAGGAGAGCGCAGCGTGCGCCTTTCATGCTCCTCAGTCCAGTCTCCTGCGGTGGCGCAGGTATCTTTAGTCAGGCGCTGGTTCGTGAGCCAATCAGAGCTCACAGACCGGCAGCTCCTGATTGGCTGCTGGTCCGCGAGCTGATTGGCTCATGAACCAGCGCATGATTTAAGATACCAGCGCCGGAGAAGGCGCTCCGGTCGCAAAAGGACCCCTGCCTGACCACTAACCGCAAAAGGAAGCGGGGGGGGCACTTGGGGTAGCGAGCTGAAATGAACTTGACATGCCCGTCCCCAGCAATATTAGAATAGCTGCAGGCGCGATTGCGGTAAGGGGCAGGGGGGAACATATGAATCCAGCCCAGAGCATGTGGAATCTTTAGGCGGGGGGGGGGGGTTACAGCTGCAGTAATCACCCTGGGTTTCCACTTCAATCAGCTAAGAAAAAGACACAGAGACTACAGTTGGTACAGGCTGGCCAACTGAAAATTGGGAAAAATTTGCACGGTCTGAGGAATCATGCTTCCGGCTACTTTGTATCTATAGTTCAGGCTGGTGATGGTGTAAATGAGTGGAAAATTCTGGGGAGTCCCTGGTACACATTAATTAGTCCCTGTAATACCACTGAGCTTTATTTAAATAGTTACTAATTGTTAAATGCCATAGCACCTGACTACTGCTCAGGTGCTATCAATCTACATCCCTTTATAGCCACAGACTACCTATCGCCTAATGGCTGCTTCCAGTAGAATGATTCCCCATGTAACAAAGCATACATCAGCTCAAGCTGGTTCAATAAGTATGATAATAAGGTCAGTGTACTCCAAAAGCCCCCACAGCAACCAGATCTCATTACAAAGGGTATATTTATTAAAGTGCGGGTTTACAAAAGTAGAGATGTTGCCTAAAGCAACCAGATTCTACCTATTATCTTCTAGAATAAACTAGATAAATGATAAGTAGAATCTGATTGGCCACTATGGGCAATCTCCACTTCTATAAACCCGCACTTTAGTAAATATAGCCCTAATAGAACACCCATGGAATATGATGGAACAAGAGATTTGCATCAACTGCATAATGTGATCATGTCACCAAGGATCATGGGGAAATGTATCAAACCTTCTAAAGAGTGGGGAAGTTGTCTACATCAACCATTGTTTTGAGGTAGCATTTATCAAGTAAATTCTATAAAGTCATTTATATTAATTATCTAATTTATCATAGCTTTGCCAAGGTGCAAATATTTTTTTATTTATTTTTTTGTCTTAACTCTGCATTAGCCCTGCTGGGGTAAATCTATGTATCCACAATATGGGTGGGGGGCGGCGCAAACATGATAGCGTTCCCCCCCATGTATTAATGCTTTGGTGTGTTCCCAGTGACAGCGGCACTATGATAGCCATAACACCCTTGGGATATGATGGAACAAGAGATTTGCAGCAACTGCGTAATGTGATCATGTCACCAAGGATCATGGGGAAATGTATCACCAACCAGTTTTGAGGTAGCATTTATCAAGTAAATTCTATAAAATAACTTATATTAATTATCTAATTCAGTGGTTCTCCAACTCGGTCCTCAAGTACCCCCAACAGTTCATGTTTTCCAGGTCACCTAGCTGTTGCACAGGTGTATGCATTACTCACTGACACATTTTAAAAGACCCACAGGTGGAGCAAATTATTTCACTTGCAATCCTGTGAGGAGACCTGGAAAACATGAACTGTTGGGGGTACTTGAGAACCACTGATCTAATTTATCAAGTAAAGTCTATAAAATTATAGGTCGAAGTAGATTGGTTGCTATGGGCAACTTCTCCACTCTTTAGGAAGTTTGATCCATCTCCCAAATAAGCTTTAATGAATGTTTCTAGCACATTGGTGAATATGCACAAGAACTCCAGCCATTCTGAGGCAAAGGGGGAGAGTGGGATCCGTGCTGGTACTAGGAAAGTATACCTAATAAACTGTCTGCTGAGTGTGTAGAGTAAAAATCTGTATATGAATGGGCTTAATAGCATGGTCTTAGGGGGAATATAACCAATAAAACCTAGCCCTAAATGATAACTTATGAGTTGTTGCTTTTAGATAATCAGAAAATAGTGGAAAAATCAGAATAAGGCAGTCACAATGATGTATGTTATACCCCAGATTTACCCAGGCTTGGACCCGGGACCCTGAACACAGGCTATAGCGGCTTTTAATACTTCAGCCACCTCAGGTCTGTGTCTCAGGTCATCAACTATCACACCAGGCAAGGGTTTTCCGTCGGTTATAAAACCAAGTTGGAGAAAGAACCGCTAATGTCACCATGGGGAAGAGCCATGCCAGAACAGGGTACCCGAAATGTACGCTCGCCACCGGGTTATTAAAGTGAGTAGTTGGTGGCGTGGTTAGTAGAAGAACTATCCCACTGGCCTAGCTCCTCCCCCTGGTGTCGTGGCTCATCCCCAACGTCAGAGGTCCTTTCTCCAACTTGATTCTAGCATCTACCGTCTAACAATGAACGTTTGGAGAGGACATCTCCAAGCGCTACTCTGCTCGCCAATCAATTCATTTTAGGTGTGACCTGGGTAATGTCTTTCAAATTGTAGGCGACCCAGGTCGGAACAACCCCAGTACCAAGGAAGCTCGCGGATTCAGGACATCCGACCCAGGTCAAGCTACAAGCCCTGGCAATATCAGGGTCTAAAGGCTATGGGTGACATTCAATTGGCCGCAGTAATCTGCAAGGGGAATAACTCTCACATACTGTATGAGAATCCTTCTGACACATTTATTTGTACTTTAAACCAGACCTAGATAAGCTCTGATGGCCGGGCCCAGCTCATAAGACATAAAAATGCCAGTGTGCATTACAGGTCTTTTTCATTATTTTATCTGAAAGGTGGAGTTTGGTACTTGCTAACCTGATTTACTGACAGAATGGGCAGAATTTCTGCCGACGGCGCAATATAATTTAAGCTGGGTTGGCAAGATGAAATGTGAGAAAAGTGACCCATTTGGGCACCCAAACGTGATTGCGTCCATGACTTTATGGTCTATTCATAAAGCAGTGAAGTGTGGAGAAGTGAGCCAGTAGAGTGGCAACCAATCAGCATTGAAGTAACATTTCTAATTTGCATACAATTGTACGGAGCAGATGATTGCTTGCCATGGGCAACTTCTCCACAGGCTCACTACTCCACACTTTTCACTGCTTCATCAATAGACCCCTTTAGTCAGATTTTGCATCTTTAGGCTAGGGCCACACATAGCGGCCAAGCAGGTCCCGCTGAATGAGACCCGCTTGGCCGGGAGGGGGGTTTTGTGTGCTCATGGATCCTGTTCTGCGGGATGCCACAGAACAGGATCAGGCCAGTGGCACACGGGATTTCAATAGAACACATTGAAATTTATGTGCTCACAATGAAATTCCGCCGTCCTGTTACCTGGCCTGCGGTTGGATCCGGCGGCGGCGGGACTGCCGCACATGTGTGGGCTCATTTCCGGCCTTACGAGTCCCGTTCAGCAGGACCCACTTGGCCGCGAGTTGTGGCCCTACCCTTATGCGGCTAAACCCAACTGATATGGGCGCTATCAGAGGGACCAATTGAATATCACTTTAGACGGTAGATAGGACACGAGTAAACAATTGAATTCCGTCCAAAATAGTTTGCACATGGTAGCACACATGCAAGTGGCGATGTTTGGATTGGGCAGTAGAGACCGGGACTAGTAGGGGTAAAGATAATGCTTGTATTGGATTGTATGGTAAGCTTATGTACCGTCACCCACGTGCTTGCTGCCCCTACTCACAAGGTAGCAACTATAGAATCAACCATAGACACAACCCTACTCACAACATTTATGTACAGCACAGTATAGCAGACGGTAACCAGCTAATATCACATGAAGGGAACCGCCTGCTGAGACCCGGACCCCTCTCACCTCGTCCCCCCCGGTCTGCCTGTCCTCCCCCGCCTCATTCCCGTTCCACGGGACTTTGTTGCCCCCAGGGATGTGCCCGCTGGTGTCGGTGGCCAGGAGGCCCAGGGATGTCACGGTCACCGTCTCCTGCTCATCCACGGGCCTCACCGGGTCACCGAGCTCCGCCTCCTCCATACCGCCGGCACCTGCAGGCCGCCCGCCGTTCGCAGTACAAGCCCGGGCCCCGGGGAGAGAGAGAGAGCGCGGAGTTTCCGACTTTCCGTTCACAGTTCTCTGCGCATGCGCCGGCCGGGATTAAAATTGCCGCCGGGAAGTGTAGTCCCCTCACTGCCTACTGTGTGCCCAGTGCTGCTGTCACAGACAGATACCATGCAGAGTCTATGGCTGCTCTGCTGCCAAAACAAAGCTGATAAAATGTTTCAATTCTTCATGTAGATATTTTGGTGCTGAAAAGAAACCTCTCCATGGATCCGTATCTGAGGATGTGATAACATCAGCCCAGTCCACGATGCGATTATTGATTACATCGCATGGATGTATCAAGTGTCACATGCAGGGAAAGAATGTGCGAGAAAGCTCTGTCCCTGTGAAGCCTCTCCGCAGCCAAATCAGGGTATTTTTCATGAAAAATACCCCATGTGCTGTGAATACGCCGCCATCGCTGCTACCGGGTCTTTTCCCCTGCATCACCCCCGCCGTGACACACTGTTTTGTTTTGTTTTTTACAGTGATCTGCCACCAGCACAGCTTTCTCTGTCAGCGAGCAGGGAAAGCTGTGTGGGAGGCAGGATACCGCAGTGAGCCCTGTGTTTACACTATCTGAAGATAGCGTTATTATCACAGGGCTCACTGCGGTGTTTTGGTTTTTTTTTTTATAGTTTTTTTACTAAATTCAGCCAGATCGCATTTCCCATTCTAAGTATGAGAAATGCGATCTGATTACTTTAAAAAAAAAGTGAATTAAAGCAGGGTTTGGGGCAGTCTTTCACGAAAAGCCCTTTAATTAATTTGAGTAAAACTCAAATAATGTGAAGACACCCTTCTTCACATTATTTTAGTAAAAAAATGCTAATATTCCCCCCATGTGTTCTGTCCCTTGTACATATATTCATTACTAGCATATTGGTCTTCTCTTTTCCCCCAGGTTGCTTGCTATTGTGGCTGACGCTGCAGGATTTTGTTTTTGTTCCTTCTCTCTCTCCCTCCTCTCTTTTACTTCCTGTCCACCCGCTCTCTCTACTTTCTGCCCCTAGCTCTCTTCTACCTCTCATCTACCTCTTTCTCTCTACATCATACTTGCCTACTCTCCCGGTATGGCCGGGAGGCTCACGAAAATCGCGAGGCACTCCCGGCCCTCCAGTGAAGTGGGCAAGTCTCCCGCATACTGCCCAACCCCCGCCGCTCCCCTCTGCTTATCGCATCCCTCCAGCTCACCTCGGCATCCCGCCACACAGAAGGGGTGGGGCCATGATGCAAATCGCATCATCATAGCCCCGTCCCCGCTTTAAAATGCTGGTAATGTGGGCTTTGTAAAGCAGGGGGGGGGGGTGCGGACTGCGATGACGTGATCACGTCACCACGCCCCCGTACCTCTACATCCTGTTCATCTCTTCTACATGCTGTCTGTCCCCCCTTCTTGCCATCCTTCCCCTTGCTTTCCTCTACAATCCGTCTGCCCCCTTTTTCTCCTCTACATCCCGACAACCTTTTTCTCCACTTGCCGACTATCCCCTCTCTTTTGCAATACGTGCGCCCCCTCTCCTCTACCTCCTGACCACCCCTCTCTCCTCTACATTCTGTTTGTCCTCTCTCTTCTACATCTAGGGGCTAGACATCAAATTTTATCCTGGGGGCATGCACAAAGCACTGGCCCATAAGTGGCACCCATCCTTAAGGTAATCCTTTTGGCATAATTGATGGAGCCTATTGATGGGAGATATAAAAATGTGTCTTAATATGCCTTGTGCTACACATCATTATGCTTAAACTGCTATTTTATACCAGTTTATTTGCGACAAAAGTACTAATCCTAAGTACTTACCACACTAATAACGAAGTAAGGCGCCCATTTATCATGGATTGCATATTGAATGCGATCTGGGCAGGATCTTACTGCCAGGATCGCACTGCAATGTGCAATCCTATCGGGTGAATGTATCACCCGGCACCCACAGGGACAGGGGCTCCAAAAGGTGCCCGTCCCTACAATGTGCTCTGCTCGCTGCTGGCAGTCCTGCGCATGCGCGGTAAGATGCGCTTTTTTATTCTGGTGGAGGGTTCTGGGGAACCCAGACGGAAGTTCTTTCCGCAATTCATAGACCGTAGGCTACAATGGGCTACCACAATCAAAAGACTGCAGTAGCTGCAGGGTACAACATTGGGAATGCTTCACATTCCCAATATTGATATATTTTGGTGTAGGTTTCTTCGTAAAGTGACGGGGAACCCCAATTAGTGCAGCGTGTCCCCTCCCCTCGCATGGCTCGCTTCGGGCAAGGTTACTGTTCCAATCGTACTACACGTGGATCGTCAAGTATAAAAAAATTGGGGGGAAAAGTGAAAAACTCATGTCGACTTTTTGACCTGTCGACCCAGTACATGTCGACTTAATGACTTTGTCGACCTAATGCATGTCGACCTTCAGTGGTCAGCCTAATGACTGTCGACCTAAGCTGTGCGTCGACCTAACGACCGTATCCCTTATTCATTATGGGTAGTTCTCTGCAGCAAATCCTTCAAGCCATTAGTGCCTCTACCCAGAAGCGTCTTCACCAGCTTGGTGATATACAAGTGCTTCCACCTTATTACTGTTACACCTCTGTGAAATGCCGTGCAGGGGATGAGCAGATTGTATTCCCAACTTCTGAATCTGCAATGGTATCTGTGTGTGCAAGTGTCCTGGATTACATTTTCCTGTTTGATGTGCTCGATGCTGAGGCCCATAGTCATTCCATCTCTGGGCATTATGGTGTTTTTGCTGCCCCTCCAAATATTCATTTTATATCTCCTGCTAGTGTGCTGGGATTGCAGGATCTGGCATGTAACTCTGCTGGATGTTTTGCTGCTGGACGTCCACCTACAACTCCTGTGTCACTGACCTAGGTTGGGGGTGTTGTGAACTCGGGGGTTCTCCCGATGGTAGGGGAGAGGAACCACAGTTGGGTCAGAACAGGGATGGCTTGATATAGGTCTTCCTCATACAGAACTCTGACAGTAAAGCTTGGTGAAAATATTAAAGGACTTTATTGCAGGAAGAGAGCAACACAATGTCACACAACAGAGAAGGAGCGTATGGAGAAATGTCCCGGAAGTACTTGTGAGTGATGTCAAAAGACACTGGTGACTGAAGAACTTGAGAGCGGTGGTTAAAAGACACTGATGATTTGAAGAACTTGAGAGCGGTGGTTAAGACTGATAATTTGAAGAACTTGAGAGCGGTGGATAAAGACACTGATGATTTGAAGAACTTGAGAGCGGTGGATAAAGACACTGATGATTTGAAGAACTTGAGAGCGGTGGTTAAAGACACTGATGATTTGAAGAACTTGAGAGCGGTGGTTAAAGACACTGATGATTTGAAGAACTTGAGAGCGGTGGTTAAAGACACTGATGATTTGAAGAACTTTAGAGCAATGGTTAAAGACACTGATGATTTGAAGAACTTGTGAGCGGTGGCTAAAGACACTGAGGATTTGTATAACTGGGGAGCGAGGGTTAAAGACACTGAGGATTTGTATAACTGGGGAGCGAGGGTTAAAGACACTGAGGACTTGTATAACTTGAGAGCGAGGGTTAAAGACACTGAGGACTTGTATAACTTGAGAGCGAGGGTTAAAGACACTGAGGACTTGTATAACTTGAGAGCGAGGGTTAAAGACACTGAGGACTTGTATAACTTGAGAGCGACGTTTAACCTGCAGCCCACGCTGACTCCAAGAAGCACTGGTGACTAGAGCGCAGTGGAACCTAGCAGCGGCTGGCAACGCTGGAAGCTGTGCAACAACTGACACCTGGAAATGCCGGAGACACTGGGGTAAGCTGCAGAGAGATCTGCCAAGGACAGAAGCACTGGCATCCACTTCAGGGGAAAAGACGATACTCAGGCGCCGAGGCGCTGCCCGGCGTCTGCCTTTGAATCTCCCGCCTCCGCTGGATTGGCGGAACAGTCTGATGACGTCACCTGCTCCCCGCCCACGTGATGCCGGGTGTCATGGCGGCGCCCCTGCCCCGGGGAACCGCTGGGGGCCGCGCCAGCCAGGCGCCGGAGCCCGTGGACCACCGAAGGCGGAGGCCGCAACACAGACCAGCAGGTATGCAGAGGTAAGCGCGGTGAACGCCGCCTATGGCGTGTGACATCTTGGAGTGAACTGGACTGCGACTGTTTCTTCAGCCTTTGAGGAATGTGGAGCTTCCGTTTTTTTCTATTACCACTCTTATAGGCCCTACACACTGGCCGATATCACTCAAAGATATGAACGATCTTGTTAATTAATGAACGAGATACCGTTCATATCTTTGAGTGTGGAGGCAGCAGTGATGAACGATGCGCGGCCCCGCGCTCGTTCATCGCTGGTGCCCCGTCGTCTGTGCGTGAAGCCCAATATGGATGATCTCGTCCATATTTGCCTGCACTTCTATGGAGCCGGGTGACGGGGGGAGTGAAGAAACTTCACTCCCCCTGTCACTGCCCCCCCCCCCGCCGGGTTGCCCGTCGGCTGTATTGGCCGCCAGGCAGCTCGGCGGCGAATCGGCCAATGTGTAGGGCCCTTTACTATGCTCCTTTTGGCCCACCCAAGACTGAGAGAGTTGTCCTTTCATTCTGGTGGCCATTCATTTATGATTTATTCTGTGAGCTGGACTGGGACTGTTTCTTCATATACAGTATATAAAGGGGTCGAAGCCTGGCCAGATTAGTGTGCTAATGTATCTTATTATGCTTGATATTGTTTGATTTGGGAGGCCTTTTTCTATTTTTTTCATATGTTTCTCACTTTTCTGTGGTCTCTCATATATACTGTTTATTTTATTTAATTTGTATTCTTTTATCCTGTGCTGTTACGAAATACTGCTAATGTCTCCTGAAGGATGCTCTGTTTCTGTGTATTGCGGGAGAGCTGGGGTAGGTTTGATTCTAACTTAGAGTCATTCAGTTCTTTGCCCTCGTTAGATATTGGTCTTTAATATTCTTATTTGATGTGTGTGAGGGGGAAGGGGGGGGGGGGGGGGTAGCAGGAGATAAGTTACTGCAGTTAGTTGGGGGGGATCCAAGTATGCCTGGGTTGGGTCATACAGGGAGAGGGGTTTGGGGGTTTGTTGTGTATGGGCAGATATGTTATATTTTGCTACTTCATATTATATTGTTGTGTGACTACTGTCTTTGGTATTCTAACTGTGGGGTATTTGTGTTTCATATATTTCCGATTTATCCTATTTCTGATTCCCTGAGCCCATATGGTGCCCACAAGTAGGATTACATTTCCAACTAGAATGTTTTGCCGGTGCTACACACTGATTAATTTATATGAACACTAAAGTTATATGAGAAGAAGGACCCCGTTTACTCTGGGTGCACACAATCCCTTCTTAATTTTATTTCTGCCAAAATAAAAGTTTTATTAACTTAATTTTAAAACACAGGTTTTTCTTTACACTTCGCTTGTAAAGAAAAAAAAACCCTACTAGAGGGTATATAGTACACAGATATACATTAGCAATTGATCAAAGCTATGAGCATTACAATACTTTTGTTTTAAAATGACGTTAGTAAAAATTTGTTTTAATGGAAATAATTTGAATAATTATTATTTTTTCCCGCCTATAAATTTAGAGTATTTGTAATATCTTATCTACTCCAGTGAGGTCACTAATGTATCTGCCGCAAGTGGTTTTTGCCAGTACTGTCGTACGCGGTCTCCCGGAAGTCGTGGAAGTACCGCCCCATATACCGTAAAATGCGACGTCGTAAAGAATAAACTCCCGCTCCAAGATGGCGGCGGTGCCAGACGAGGCCAGTACCTCGGTGAAGACGGAGCCGGAGCTCCCGGAGGAAGTGAAGAGCGAGAACGCGGGGAGCGTGAAAAATGAGGAGCCGGTGCTCGGGAACGGCAATGGGGTCTCTCCCAAGCCCCCGAGTCCCCAGGTGGCCCCCGCCGCGGTCACGTCCCAAGCGTCCAGCTGCTCGGAGATGCCGGACCGCCAGACGCTGCTCGCCGTGCTGCAGTTCCTGAGAAAGAGCAATCTGCGGGAGTCCGCGGATATTCTGCGCCGGGAGACTGGCCTGCTGAGCGCGGAGGACGCCCTGAGCCCCGAGCCATCCGGGGAAGCTGACGGCGCTGAGCAGCAGACCCTTCTGAGCCGAGTGAGTGCCGGCAACTCCGGGGGCTCAGCGGCGGCAGGAGGCGCCACATCCAACAGCGGCTGCAACGCGGGGATCCCGGTGAGAGGTGAGTGCAGGGGTCCGGTACCGAGCAGCTCCAGCCCCGTGTTGTGTTCTCTGCCCGCTCTCCAACATCAGTCCCCACTGCCCCTGTGCTCGCTCTCTCTCCCCTGCTCCAGTTTCCCTGTGCCGCTCTCCCCTGCTCCAGTTTCCCTGTGCCGCTCTCCCCTGCTCCAGTTTCCCTGTGCCCGCTCTCCCCTGTTCCAGCTGTACATTCTGCCACTTTCCCAGTTACCCCTGTGTATCTGCTGTGCCCCCATACCCAGGCGCTCTCTGCACACAGGATACACATGCAGGGGATCCTGGCCAGTGTGTTATCCCTTCTGTGCTCATCACTGTTCTGCAATGCTGGCTAGGTCTTTGGCTTCCTGGGGGGAAATGCAGCCAGGGCTCAGCATTGAGCCTTCACAGCTGTTTGCCTGTGCAGCACCCCATTAGAAAGCCATCAGTCCCTCAGCATTAACCCAAAGGTTTCAGTATTTAGTGAGCATGCTGAGGACTTGTTGCTAATATCGCAGAGTATAAGGCGATTCCCTGATACATGTTGCTGGGCCGCTGAATGTTGCTTCCTTCTAATGTTTTCCGTTGTATTGTGTAAAAAATGTACTAGTTGCCAATGGTCTGAGGGAGGTTTTGGCCAGTCGTTTACCTAGTTCCCATGTCAATGGAACCCACCCCCATAAAATGTAATGTATACATGTTTCAAAGCTGCTTTGGTGATTTTGTTTTCCTTTGTTTCAGTACATCTTGCTTGCAGAGGTTGTAAATCTGTTTAGGTTCACTAAAGGGGGGTACACACGGAGAGATCAGTGTTTAAAATCTAAGCAATCTGACTAGATTGCTTAGATTTCAAGCAGGGATCTGTCGTGTGTATGCCCCCCAGCGATAGCAATGCGCGGCCCCGTACATCGCTATCACTGGTGCTAGACAGGCTCAATTAAGCGGGTCGCTTACTAAACTGTTGTGTGTAATGAGCTTCCCCCCCCCCCCCCCGTCTGTCCGTCCCCTCGCTCAGCACATCGCGCTGAGTGGTCTGTTAAGATCGCTCAGCACACATCTCTCCCGTCAGTACCCCCCCCTTGAGCCCCCAACCTGCTAATAATGTGTAAGACCACTGATCTTGTGTTACCTCGGTAAATAGCCACAAATGACTTATTATGTTAGTGTTTTGGCAGGTAATGCTCATTTCTTAATTTTTATTTTTTTTGGAACCTTTTGTTTATTTTTATTTTGTTGTTGTTCTCCTAGCACCATTGAGTAGTGGCCCACAGGACCAGCCGGATGTCAGCGCTGTTCTGTCTGCTTACACCCAGCAAGGAGATCCAACTCTCTACCAGGACTACTACAGTGGCCTCAAGCGATTTATCGAGTCTGTGCTGGATTGTCATCGTGCTGAGCTATCCCAACTGTTCTACCCACTGTTTGTACACATGTACCTGGAGCTGGTCTACAATCAGCATGAGAACGAAGCCAAATCTTTCTTTGATAAGTGAGTAAAGCCAGTTTATAATTGAACCTGGTCAAGCAGTATTTGCTTTCGATCAACGTATTCATGTATTAACTACTTCTATGCATTTTGCGTCTTCAGAATCCTAGGAGGCATAACATGGTAAAATAAATGAAAGGAATAATGCGGGGGACTATGCTGGGAGCACTGTTAGGGTTTCAGAAACTTTTGTTTGAATACATTGCGTAAATGAAGAGTTTCTTCTAAAATAAAATGTTCTTTGCGTTGCTTCACTCACAGACAGTCATGCAGAAAGGAGACTTAAGTAGCTGCTCCTACAGACAGTGAGTTAGGGTTAGTCCGTGTTACGCCAAGATTTGCAACAGCATGTCCATCTGGATACCCCAAAAGAGGGAAAAACAAATCAGTCTAAGAACGGAAAGGCATGCAGAGACAAATTAAGTTTATTACTCGTGAAAAAAAATTGGTAAACGACATGATGAACTTTGAACATGGAATGAGTGCTGGTAGTCACAGTAGCAGTGCAAGCAGTAGTAAAATGGTTGCACTGTTGAATTGATCTAGGGTGGCAGTTGTTAAAGTACACAGAGGACCAGCTGACAAAAAACTGGGTCTGAGCTCAAGGCCTGTGTTTGTAAACAGCGTCTGGCTGCACAAGTGGAATGGAGTGAGTGCAGAATTGCTCAGTGCCACTGACGGGCACCTGTGTATGAAATAAGTAACTTGAATTCTAGTCTAATTCAGATGTGCTCTGAATAAACACTGACTCGTCGTATAGGTTGCAGAAGGCCTGTCTGTATGCCATTGCTATCTGCTGCAAACAGGGTTAAACACATCCGGTTTGGACGGGAATTGGACATTAGGGTTCTGGCGACACCATGCACTTGGTCGGGTGAGAATATGGCGACAACAGTGATCACGCTGAGCAAATAAATTGTGGGTCCCACAGACCCCTCACTTTAAAAAATATTGGGGTCCTACTTCACTGTTTCTGGGTCCCATCACAATTATGGGGTATGAGGGCAGGCAGCAGTTGGTACATTGCTGGGGGCAGGTAATATTTGGGGTAAAGAGGGTTAAGGGCAAGCAGCAGCTGGTGTAGAGGGGGGTAAGATCAGGCAGTTCTGGGGGTAAGTGTAGACAGCAGTTGGGACAGTGCAGGAGGGGAGAAAGGGTTAGTGGCAAACAGTGCTGGGAATAGGGAAAGGGTAAATAGCAGCTGGGGCAGTACTGGGTGCCAAGGAGGCTGATAGGAGCAAACTACTGGGGTAGGGAGAGGGTAAGGGTAGATAGCAATTGGGGCAGTGAGGGGGCTATCGGCAGCAGTGCTGGGTTTAGGAAGGGGGTAAGGGTAGATAGCAGCTACTGGGTTTAAAAGTGGGCACCATTAAAAGGGAAGAGGGAGGGGGTTTTTTGTGCTCGCGCTCCTTGTGGGTGTGGTGTCGCAACAAGGGGCAGTAGGTGACAGTGTGAGTGTACAGGTACAGGTCTGGTAGGTGATGAGTGTCTGTGGGGCAATGTTGTGGGCATAGGTACAAGTAGAGAAACTGCCTTAGGGACGTGGCTACTTGAAACGGTAGTGTGCCAGCATGACATGCCACCCGTTTCTTGTTACTCTGGGAATATTTATATCTCTTCTATTCCAAATACACTTTACCTACATCGTGGTTTCACTGCATCAGGGATCCTTTGAAGAAATGGATCCTCCCTGGGCAGACGGTGCCTTCAGTCTGTATTCATTATTCATGTTGCAGATCACCTGGATGGAAGATGCATGTTTGTGTAGGAATATAACCAATGTCATCAACATACAAAGGTTCAACAAGACTCATGCCCCTTGTATTCACTCCAGCCCCCTGCCTTTCCAGCCTACTGCCCCCAAGGCAGCATCTGCATCCTTTCCACGAAGCCAAAATAGGCACAGCCCTTATGTCAACCTAGCCTCCTGTCATTACAGATCTCCCTCACCTGTCACACTCAGCCTCCACCCTCACTCTGTGCCTCTCAGCATCTCCCCCCCCCCCCCCCCCCCCCCTCTCGGCGTCACCCCCTTCTGTGCCTCTTGGCTTCCCCCAGTTACTATATACAAGCATACCAACAACCAGCCACTTTACGGCAATAACCAGTCTGCCCTGGGACGGGAGCGCCGGGTCCTCCTAGTGCTGATGATCTCAGTCCACCACTGAGATCTTGTATAGCTGCACGGGGAAAATGTGAGCCCCCAGTCCTCAAAAGGGGGTAAAATACATGCTATAGCCCGTTTTTGCGATCACTGCAACAGCACAAAAGCATGGATCCTCCTTGCATCATCATGAATTTTCAGACTCTGGGTGACAACACTGTGGATATGCAGGTCATCACATCTGGGCTATAGTATTCCCCATGACACATACCGACAGATAGTAGAATCCATGCCTAGAAGAACTCAAGCTGTATTATGTGCAAAAGGTGGCCCAACATAGTACTAACCTGGTGGTCATAATAATTTGGGCACTCTGTGTAAAAGCTTTTCATCAAATGAGCATCAAATTAAAAAAGACATCTGTATGACGTATACTGTCACTTCTACATACTGTAGCCTAATTAATTTCCCTATGGGTGTGGGGAATAAATTACACAAAGTAGGGGCAATGTAGTGTAACGACATCTGCGTTCATACGTCGTACCAACGAAACATCGCATGTAACTAAGTTGTCCCAGATAATAAATGGGAATATATATATGTGAAAAAAATGAAGTAAAACAAGCGCCTAATCGTGTTGGTGAAATAAAAACCTGTGCAGTCAGGTGCAGTTATTAAAATAAATAACAACTTAGCTTTAAATACTTTCAGGCTGATGACATTTGGAAGCCGAACATGTAAAGAGAAAATAAAAGCAACATAGTGTGTACTGTTTTTAAGACACAATATTTTCTGGTGATATCAGAAATTAGGAATGTGGCTCATTCCAATTATATAAGTAAGCAGGATTGATGATAAAAACTGAAATGTATATAAGATGAAAGCTAAAAGAGACAACAATTTCATTACAGCTTAAAAGCTAGGAATGTGGCTCATTCCAATTAATGTTAGGCAAATGTAATAAAAAATAACAATTTAATGGGCACAATCCTGCCACGCTTAAAAGTAACAAACGTACAAGACAATTAAAACAAGTAGGCAATTCAACTGTCCATAAATGCAGGTAGCACATGTACAGGATTGAAAAATAAAAACGGTTTATCTGTCCGCATGTAGGGAGTCCAAGGGGTAAGTAGCAGGTCCCTGTCCCAACGCGTTTCGTCCTGTTAGGTGGACAATGTTAGGATGTATTTGAGAGTAGATCTACACAATAACATTCATAATGGTCGTGGATTCTGATAGGTAACTCTATGATCCGTTTTGATGTCTTATCTCTAAACGTAAATTATAGGTGAATTACTCCATAGTCAGAAATCGCTGTAGGCTTGATCTCCACTCAGACATTTCCAGTACTAGGGAATAGTCAGTTTCCATCCACAGATCTAGTAATGTTGTCTTGAAGACACTGTGTCAGAATCTGTCTTTCTAGCAAATGCTGCATATATATATATTTCTTGAACGTCCTAGTGGATGCTGGGGACTCTGTAAGGACCATGGGGAATAGACGGGCTCCGCAGGAGACTGGGCACTCTAAGAAAGATTTAGTACTACTGGTGTGCACTGGCTCCTCCCTCTATGCCCCTCCTCCAGACCTCAGTTAGAATCTGTGCCCGGAAGTAGCTGGGTGCATTTTAGTGAGCTCTCCTGAGCTTGCAATTAAGAAAGTATTTTAGTTAGGTTTTTTATTTTCAGAGAGCTTCTGCTGGCAACAGACTCTCTGCTACGTGGGACTGAGGGGAGAGAAGCAAACCTACTAACTGCGGCTAGGTTGCGCTTCTTAGGCTACTGGACACCATTAGCTCCAGAGGGATTGAACACAGGAACTTAACCTTGGTCGTCCGTTCCCGGAGCCGCGCCGCCGTCCCCCTCGCAGAGCCAGAAGACAGAAGCCGGCGGGTTGAAGCAAGAAGACGTCAAAATCGGCGGCAGAAGACTCCGGTCTTCATATGAGGTAACGCACAGCACTGCAGCTGTGCGCTATTGCTCCCACACTAACCCACACACTCCGGTCACTGTAGGGCGCAGGGGGGGCGCCCTGGGCAGCAATTGAGTACCCCCTGGCAAAAAATAGCATATATACAGCTGGGCACTGTAATATGCATGAGCCCCCGCCATTATTTTTACACAAAATCGCGGGACAGAAGCCCGCCGCTGAGGGGGGCACTCACCAGCGCCATTTTCTCTCCACAGCTCCGCTGAGAGGAAGCTCCCCGGGCTCTCCCCTGCAGAATCACGATAGAAGAGGGTGAAAAAGAGAGGGGGGGCACATAAATTTGGCGTAAAAACAATATATACAGCAGCTACTGGGTTAACACTAAGTTACTGTGTGATTCCTGGGGTGTGTGCTGGCATACTCTCTCTCTGTCTCTCCAAAGGGCCTTGTGGGGGAACTGTCTTCAAATAGAGCATCCCCTGTGTGTGTGGTGTGTCGGTACGTGTGTGTCGACATGTCTGAGGTAAAAGGCTCCCCTTTTAGGGGAGATAGAGCAAATGTGTGTGAGAGGGTGTCTCCGTCGACAACGCCGACACCTGTTTGGATATGTGTAAGTGCTAAGGTGAATTTATTGCACAAAAGATTAGAGAACAGACAGGAAATCTACCCATGTCTGTCCCTATGGCGCAGAGACCTTCAGAGTCTCACAATGCTCACTATCCAAAATAATAAACACTGATATCGACACTGAGTTTGACTCCAGTGTCGATTACGATAATGCAAAGTTACAGCCAAAATGGCAGAAAAGTATTCAATATATGATTATTGTAATAAAAGATGATTTGCATATCACTGATGACTCATTTGTCCCTGACACAAGGGTACACATGTTTAAGGGGAAGAAAGCGGAGGTAAATTTCCCTCCTCATGAGGAAAAAGAGCGGGAATCTCCAGACAAGAAACTGCAGCTTCCCACAAATAATTCTCAAGAATTCTCATCCTACAGCTCATCTGCCTCTCCTAGGCATGATCCTTGACACAGACCAGAAAAGGGTTTATCTCCCGATAGAGCTCAGGAGCTCGTGACACTGGTCAGGAATCTATTAAAACCAAAACAGGTGTCAGTGCATCACTGCACTCGAGTCCTGGGAAGGATGGTGGCATCATACGAGGCCATTCTTTTTGTCAGGTTCCATGAGAGGACCTTCTAATGGGACTTACTGGACAAAGTGGTCCGGATCACATCTTTAGATGCATCGGTTAATCGCCCTATCCCCCGGGGCCAGGGTGTCTCTCCGGTGGTGGCTGCAGAGTGCTCACCTTCTCGAGGGCCGCAGGTTCGGCATTCAGGACTGGGTCCTGGTGACCACGGATGCAAGCCTCAGAGGGTGGGGGGCAGTCACTCAGGGAAGAAGTTTCCAAGGGCTGTGGTCAAGTCAGGAGACTTGCCTTCACATCAATATCCTGGAACTAAGGGCCATATACAACGCCCTAAGTCAAGCGGAGACCCTGCTTCGCAACCGGTGCTGATCCAATCAGACAACATCACCGCAGTGGCTCATGTAAACCGCCAAGGCAGCACAAGGAGCAGGGTGGCGATGGCAGAAGCCACCAGAATTCTTCGATGGGCGGAGAATCACGTACGAGCACTGTCAGCAGTGTTCATTCCGGGAGTGGACAACTGGGAAGCAGACTTCCTCAGCAGGCACGACCTCCACCCGGGAGAGGGGGGACTTCATCAAGAAGTCTTCGCGCAGATTGTAGGTCGGTGGGAACTGCCACAGGTGGACATGATGGCATCCCGCCTCAACAAAAAGCTACAGAGGTATTGCGCCAGGTCAAGAGACTCTCAGGCGATAGCTGTAGACGCACTGGTGACACCGTGGATGTTCCAGTCGGTTTATGGGTTTCCTCCTCTTCCTCTCTTACCCAAGGTGCTGAGAATCATAAGGAAAAGAGGAGTGAGAACAATACTCATTGTTCCGGGTTGGCCAAGAAGGACTTGGTATCCAGAGCTGCAAGAAATGCTCACAGAGGACCCATGGCCTCTGCCTCTAGGGCAGGATCTGTTGCAGCAGGGACCTTGTATGTTCCAGGACTTACCGCAGCTGCGTTTGACGGCATGGCGGTTGAACGCCGGATCCTAGTAGAAAAAAGGGATTCCGGATGAGGTTATTCCTACGCTGATAAAGGCTAGGAAGGACGTGACGGCTAAACATTATCACCGTATACGGCGAAAATGTTGCTGGGTGTGAGGCCAGGAATGCCTCTACAGAGGAATTCCAGCTGGACCGTTTCCTTCACTTCCTACAGTCGGGAGTGACTTTGGGCCTAGAATTGGGGTCCATTAAGGTCCAGATTTCGGCCCTATCCATTTTCTTTCATAAAAAAACTAGCTTCTCTACCTGAAGTTCAGACGGTTGTAAAGGAGCGCTGCATATTCAGCACCCTTTTGTGCCACCAGTGGCACCTTGGGATCTTAACGTAGTGTTGAGTTTCCTGAAATCTCACTGGTTTGAGCCGCTTAAGACCGTGGAGTTAAAATATCTCACGTGGAAATTGGTCATGCTATTGGCCTTAGCTTCGGCTAGGCGTGTGTCAGAATTGGCGGCTTTGTCATGTTAAAAGCCCCTATCTGGTTTTCCATATGGACAGGGCAGAATTACGGACTCGTCCGCAATTTCTGCCAAAGGTGGTGTCATCTTTTCATTTGAACCAACCTATTGTGGTGCCTGCGGCTACTCGTGATTTGGAGGATTCCAAGTTACTAGATGTAGTCAGGGCTTTGAAGATTTATGTAGCCAGAACGGCTGGAGTCAGGAAAACTGACTCGCTGTTTATCCTGTATGCATCCAACAAGCTGGGTGCTCCTGCTTCAAAGCAAACTATTGCTTGCTGGATCTGTAACACGATTCAGCAGGCTCATTCTGAGGCTGGCTTGCCGCCTCCAAAATCAGTAAAAGCACAGTAATTCCACAAGGAAGGTGGGCTCTTCTTGGGCGGCTGCCCGAGGGGTCTCTGCATTACAGCTTTGCCGAGCAGCTACTTGGTCGGGTTCAAACACTTTTGCAAAGTTCTACAAGTTTGATACCCTGGCTGAGGAGGACCTTGTGTTTGCTCATTCGGTGCTGCAGAGTCATCCGCACTCTCCCGCCCGTTTGGGAGCTTTAGTATAATCCCCATGATCCTTACGGAGTCCCCAGCATCCACTAGGACGTTAGAGAAAATAAGATTTTACTCACCGGTAAATCTATTTCTCTAACGTCCTAGTGGATGCTGGGACTCCGTCAGGACCATGGGGAATAGCGGGCTCCGCAGGAGACAGGGCACATCTAAAAAAGCTTTTAGGTCACATGGTGCGTACTGGCTCCTCCCCCTATGACCCTCCTCCAAGCCTCAGTTAGGTTTTTGTGCCCGTCCGAGAGGGTGCAATCTAGGTGGCTCTCCTAAAGAGCTGTTTAGAAAAGTTTTTTTTTAGGTTTCAATCTCAGTGATTCCTGCTGGCAACAGGATCACTGCATCGAGGGACTTAGGGGAGAGATTTCCAACTCACCTGCGTGCAGGATGGATTGGAGTCTTAGGCTACTGGACACTTAGCTCCAGAGGGAGTCGGAACACAGGTCAGCCTGGGGTTCGTCCCGGAGCCGCGCCGCCGATCCCCCTTACAGACGCTGAAGAGACGGCAGAACGGAGGTCCGGAAAGCAGGCGGCAGAAGACTCCTCAGTCTTCTTGAAGGTAGCGCACAGCACGGCAGCTGTGCGCCATTGTTGTCACACGGCTCACTGACTCAGTCACGGAGGGTGCAGGGCGCTGCTGGGGGCGCCCTGGGCAGCAATATAATTACCTTTAGTGGCAAAATAAATACATCACATATAGCCATTAAGGCTATAGGTATGTATTTTAACCCAGGCCAGTTTCTTAAAAACCGGGGAAAAGCCCGCCGAAAAAGGGGCGGAGCTTATTCTCCTCAGCACTCAGCGCCATTTTCCTGCTCAGCTCCGCTGGTGAGGAAGGCTCCCAGGTCTCTCCCCTGCACTGCACTACAGAAACAGGGTAACAAAGAGAAGGGGGGCATAAATTGGCGATATTTATATATTAAGAGCGCATATATAGTAAACAACACCTTCTAGGGTTGTTTATATACATTTATAGCGCTTTTGGTGTGTGCTGGCAAACTCTCCCTCTGTCTCCCCAAAGGGCTAGGGGGTCCTGTCTTCGATTAGAGCATTCCCTGTGTGACTGCTGTGTGTCGGTACGTGTGTGTCGACATGTATGAGGACGATGTTGGTGTGGAGGCAGAGCAATTGCCGATGATGGTAATGTCACCCCCTAGGGAGTCGACACCGGAATGGATGGCTTTAGTTATGGAATTACGTGATAATGTCAGCACATTACAAAAGTCAGTTGACGAAATAAGACGCCCGGCAAACCAGTTAGTACCGGTTCAGGCGTCTCAGACACCGTCAGGGGCTGTAAAACGTCCTTTACCTCAGTCAGTCGACACGGGTACCGACACAGATGAATCTAGTGTCGACGGTGAAGAAACAAACGTATTTTCCAATAGGGCCACACGTTATATGATCACGGCAATGAAGGAGGCTTTGCAGATCTCTGATACTGCTGGTACCTCAAAAAGGGGTATTATGTGGGGGGTGAAAAAACTACCTGTATTTTTTCCAGAATCAGAGGAATTGAATGACGTGTGTGATGAAGCGTGGGTTAACCCCGATAGAAAACTGCTAATTTCCAAGAAGTTATTGGCATTATACCCTTTCCCACCAGAGGTTAGGGCGCGCTGGGAAACACCCCCTAGGGTGGATAAGGCGCTCACACGTTTATCAAAGCAAGTGGCGTTGCCGTCTCCTGATACGGCCGCCCTCAAGGATCCAGCAGATAGGAGGCTGGAAACTACACTGAAGAGTATATACACACATACTTAGTGTTCACTCTAGGAGTGAAATGGGGCAGGGCGCCGGGCTCAGCGGGGGCACACGTGTGCGCGCGGCGAAGCCGCGCGCGCGCCCGAAATGGGGGCGTGGCCACGCAAATTAGGGGGCGTGGTCACGCCTCCGTCATTTTAGGGGGCGGTGCGGCCCACAGACGCTACTATAGAGAGCGTCTGTGGCCGGCGACGTCACTGTTGGGGGCGTGCCCAGCACCTCCGTCGGTGCTGGGCTTCCCCCAGCCCTCTCCCAATGCGTAAATGGATGCCGCGCGCATGCGCACGGCATCTATACACGCCGGGAGGGCAGGGAGCGGGCAGCTGTTATAGCAGGGCGCCGCAAAAGGGCAGGGCGGGTTTTGCCTGTTAAAAAACGGGCAGGGCGCGGCGCCCTGCTAAAACAGCCTAGAGGGAACACTACATACTGGTGTTATACTGCGACCGGCAATAGCCTCAGCCTGGATGTGCAGTGCTGGGGTAGTGTGGTTGGATTCTCTGACTGAAAATATTGATACCCTGGATAGGGACAGTATTTTATTGACTCTAGAGCAATTAAAGGATGCTTTCCTTTATATGCGAGATGCTCAGAGGGATGTTTGTACTCTAGCATCAAGAGTAAGCGCGATGTCCATATCTGCCAGAAGAAGTTTATGGACGCGACAGTGGTCAGGTGATGCGGATTCCAAGAGGCATATGGAAGTATTGCCATATAAAGGAGAGGAATTGTTTGGGGTCGGTCTTTCGGACCTGGTGGCCACGGCAACTGCCGGCAAATCCACTTTTTTACCTCAGACCCCCTCCCAACAGAAAAAGACACCGTCTTTTCAGCCGCAGTCCTTTCGCTCCTATAAAAAGCGACCAAAAGGACAGTCTTATCTGCCGCGAGGCAGAGGAAAGGGTAAGAAAGGGCAGCAAGCAGCCCCTGCCCAGGAACAGAAGCCCGCCCCGGCTTCTACAAAGCCATCAGCATGACGCTGGGGCTTTACAAGCGGACTCAGGAACGGTGGGGGGTCGACTCAAGATTTTCAGCAATCAATGGGTTCACTCACAAGTGGACCCGTGGGTCCTGCAGATAGTATCTCAGGGTTACATGCTGGAGTTCGAAAGGTCTCCCCCTCGCCGGTTCCTAAAGTCTGCTTTACCAACGTCTCCCTCAGAAAGGACGTCGGTTTTGGAAGCCATTCACAAGCTGTATTCTCAGCAGGTGATAGTCAAGGTACCCCTCCTACAACAGGGAAAGGGGTATTATTCCACACTATTTGTGGTACCGAAACCGGACGGTTCGGTAAGGCCTATTCTAAATCTGAAATCCTTGAACCTGTACATAAAGAAATTCAAGTTCAAGATGGAGTCACTCAGAGCAGTGATAGCGAATCTGGAAGAAGGAGACTTCATGGTGTCCTTGGACATAAAAGATGCTTATCTACATGTCCCGATTTACCCCTCACACCAAGGGTATCTCAGGTTCGTGATACAAGACTGTCATTATCAGTTTCAAACGCTGCCGTTTGGGTTGTCCACGGCCCCTCGGGTCTTTACCAAGGTAATGACCGAAATGATGGTTCTTCTACGAAGAAAAGGCGTATTAATTATCCCTTACTTGGACGATCTCCTGATAAGGGCAAAGTCCAGAGAACAGCTGGAAGTCGGTGTAGCGCTAACACAAGTAGTGCTTCAGCAACACGGGTGGATTCTAAATCTTCCAAAATCTCAATTGACCCCGACAACACATCTGCTGTTCCTGGGCATGATTCTGGACACGGTTCAGAAAAAGGTATTTCTCCCGGAAGAGAAAGCAAGGGAGTTATCCGAACTTGTCAAGAACCTCCTAAAACCAGGAACTGTGTCAGTACATCAATGCACAAGAGTCCTGGGAAAGATGGTGGCTTCGTACGAAGCGATTCCATTCGGCAGATTCCATGCACGAACATTTCAGTGGGATCTGCTGGACAAATGGTCCGGATCGCATCTGCACATGCATCAGCGGATAACACTGTCACCGAGAACAAGGTTGTCTCTCCTGTGGTGGTTGCAGACTGCCCATCTGTTAGTGGGCCGCAGATTCGGCATACAGGACTGGGTCCTGGTGACTACGGATGCCAGCCTACGAGGTTGGGGAGCAGTCACAAAGGGAAGAAACTTCCAGGGCGTGTGGTCAAACCTGGAGACGTCTCTTCACATAAATATACTGGAGCTAAGAGCGATCTACAATGCTCTAAGCCTGGCAAAATCGCTGCTTCAGGGTCAGCCGGTGTTGATCCAGTCCGACAACATCACGGCAGTCGCCCACGTAAACCGACAAGGCGGCACGAGAAGCAGGAGTGCAATGGCAGAAGCTGCAAGGATTCTGCGCTGGGCGGAGAATCATGTCGTAGCACTGTCAGCAGTGTTCATCCCGGGAGTGGACAACTGGGAAGCAGATTTCCTCAGCAGACACGACCTTCACCCGGGAGAGTGGGGACTTCATCCAGAAGTTTTCCACATGATTGTGAACCGTTGGGAAAAACCAAAGGTGGACATGATGGCGTCTCGCCTCAACAAAAAATTGGACAGGTATTGCGCCAGGTCAAGAGACCCTCAGGCAATAGCTGTGGACGCTCTGGTAACACCGTGGGTGTACCAGTCAGTGTATGTGTTCCCTCCTCTGCCTCTCATACCAAAGGTACTGAGAATTATACGGAAAAGAGGAGTAAGAACAATACTGGTAGCTCCGGACTGGCCAAGAAGAACTTGGTATCCGGAACTTCAAGAGATGCTCACGGAGGATCCGTGGCCTCTACCTCTAAGAAGGGATCTGCTTCAGCAGGGACCTTGTATGTTCCAAGACTTACCGCGGCTGCGTTTGACGGCATGGCGGTTGAACGCCGGATTCTAAAAGAGAAGGGCATTCCTGAGGAAGTTATTCCTACTTTAATTAAAGCCAGGAAAGAAGTGACCGCACAACATTATCACCGCATTTGGAGAAAATATGTTGCGTGGTGTGAGGCCAAGAAGGCTCCAACGGAAGAATTTCAATTGGGTCGATTCTTACATTTCCTGCAAGCAGGATTGTCTATGGGCCTCAAATTGGGGTCCATTAAAGTTCAAATTTCGGCCTTATCAATTTTCTTCCAGAAGGAATTGGCGTCAGTGCCTGAAGTACAAACTTTTGTCAAAGGTGTACTACATATACAACCCCCAATAGTGCCTCCAGTGGCACCGTGGGATTTGAACGTGGTTCTAAATTTTCTCAAATCTCATTGGTTTGAGCCTTTAAAATCGGTAGATTTAAAATACCTTACATGGAAGGTAACCATGCTGTTGGCCCTGGCTTCAGCCAGGAGAGTTTCGGAGTTGGCAGCTTTGTCATACAAAAGCCCATATCTGATATTCCATTCGGACAGGGCAGAATTGAGGACACGTCCTCAATTTCTCCCTAAGGTGGTTTCGGCATTTCACTTGAACCAGCCTATTGTGGTGCCTGCGGCTACTAGCGACTTGGAGGACTCCAAGTTACTGGACGTTGTCAGAGCATTAAAAAATATATATTTCAAGGACAGCTGGAGTCAGAAAATCTGACTCGTTGTTTACATTGTATGCACCCAACAAGTTGGGTGCTCCTGCGTCTAAACAGACGATTGCACGTTGGATATGTAGTACAATCCAACTTGCACATTCTGTGGCAGGCCTGCCACAGCCTAAATCTGTAAAGGCCCATTCCACAAGGAAAGTGGGCTCATCCTGGGCGGCTGCCCGAGGAGTCTCGGCATTACAACTTTGCCGAGCAGCTACGTGGTCAGGGGAGAACACGTTTGTAAAATTTTACAAATTTGATACTCTGGCTAAAGAGGACCTGGAGTTCTCTCATTCGGTGCTGCAGAGTCATCCGCACTCTCCCGCCCGTTTGGGAGCTTTGGTATAATCCCCATGGTCCTGACGGAGTCCCAGCATCCACTAGGACGTTAGAGAAAATAAGAATTTACTTACCGATAATTCTATTTCTCATAGTCCGTAGTGGATGCTGGGCGCCCATCCCAAGTGCGGATTGTCTGCAATGCTTGTACATAGTTATTGTTACAAAAATCGGGTTATTACTGTTGTTGTGAGCCATCTGTTCAGAGGCTACTTCGTTTGTGTTATCATACTGTTAACTGGGTTCAGATCACAAGTTGTACGGTGTGATTGGTGTGGCTGGTATGAGTCTTACCCGGGATTCAAGATCCTTCCTTATTGTGTACGCTCGTCCGGGCACAGTACCTAACTGAGGCTTGGAGGAGGGTCATAGGGGGAGGAGCCAGTACGCACCATGTGACCTAAAAGCTTTTTTAGATGTGCCCTGTCTCCTGCGGAGCCCGCTATTCCCCATGGTCCTGACTGAGTCCCAGCATCCACTACGGACTATGAGAAATAGAATTATCGGTAAGTAAATTCTTATTTTCTCGTAGTCCGTAGTGGATGCTGGGCGCCCGTCCCAAGTGCAGACTTCTTCTGCAATACTTGTATATAGTTATTGCTTAAATAAGGGTTATGGTTGCATCAGGTTTGTCTGATGCTCTGTTGTTGTTCATACTGTTGACTGGGTATGTTATCACAAGTTATACGGTGTGATTTGTGTGGCTGGTATGAGTCTTACCCTGGATTCCAAAATCCTTTCCTTGTAATGTCAGCTCTTCCGGGCACAGTTTCCTTAACTGAGGTCTGGAGGAGGGGCATAGAGGGAGGAGCCAGTGCACACCATTAGTACTAATTCTTTCTTAGAGTGCCCATGTCTCCTGCGGAGCCCGTCTATTCCCCATGGTCCTTACGGAGTCCCCAGCATCCACTACGGACTACGAGAAATAGATTTACCGGTGAGTAAAATCTTATTATATTCACTGCTCAAAAAAATAAAGGGAACACTAAAATAACACATCCTAGATCTGAATGAAATATTCTTATTAAATACTTTGTTCTTTACATAGTTGAATGTGCTGACAACAAAATCACACAAAAATTATCAATGGAAATCAAATTTATTAACCCATGGAGGTCTGGATTTGGAGTCACACTCAAAATTAAAGTGGAAAAACACACTACAGGCTGATCCAACTTTGATGTAATGTTCTTAAAACAAGTCAAAATGAGGTTCAGTGTGTATGGCCTCCACGTGCCTGTATGACCTCCCTACAATGCCTGGGCATGCTCCTGATGAGGTGGCGGATGGTCTTCTGAGGGATCTACTCCCAGAACTGGACTAAAGCATCCGCCAACTCCTGGACAGTCTGTGGTGCAACGTGGCGTTGGTGGATGGAGCGAGGCATGATGTCCCAGATGTGCTCAATTGGATTCAGGTCTAGGCAACGGGCGGGCCAGTCCATAGCATCAATGCCTTCGTCTTGCAGGAACTGCTGACACACTCCAGCCACAGGTCTAGCATTGTCTTGCATTAGGAGGAACCCAGGGCCAACCGCACCAGCATATGGTCTCACAAGGGGTCTGAGGATCTCATCTCGGTACCTAATGGCAGTCAGGCTACCTCTGGGGAGCACATGGAGGGCTGTGCGGCCCCCCAAAGAAATGCCACTCCACACCATTACTGATCCACTGCCAAACTAGTCATGCTGGAGGATGTTGCAGGCAGCAGAACGTTCTTAGCGTCTCCAGACTCTCACGTCTGTCACGTGCTCAGTGAGAACCTGCTTTCATCTGTGAAGAGCACAGGGCGCCAGTGGCAAATTTGCCAATCTTTGTGTTCTCTGGCAAATGCCAAACGTCCTGCACGGTGTTGGGCTGTAAGCACAACCCCCACCTGTGGAAGTCGGGCCCTCATACCACCCTCATGGAGTCTGTTTCTGATCATTTGAGTAGACACATGCACATTTGTGGCTTGCTGGAGGTCATTTTGCAGGGCTCTGGCAGTGCTCCTCCTGTTCCTCCTTGCACAAAGGCGGAGGTAGCGGTCCTGCTGCTGGGTTGTTGCCCTCCTACGGCCTCCTCCACGTCTCCTGATGTACTGGCCTGTCTCCTGGTAGCGCCTCCATGCTCTGGACACTATGCTGACAGACACAGCAAACCTTCTTGCCACAGCTCGCATTGATGTGCCATCCTGGATGAGCTGCACTACCTGAGCCACTTGTGTGGGTTGTAGACTTCGTCTCATGCTACCACTAGAGTGAAAGCACCGCCAGCTTTCAAAAGTGACCAAAACATCAGCCAGAAAGCATAAGAGCTGAGAAGTGGTCTGTGGTCACCACCTGCAGAACAACTCCTTTATTGGGGGTGTCTTGCTAATTGCCTATAATTCCCACCTGTTGTCTATTCCATTTGCACAACAGTATGTGAAATTGATTGTCAACAGTGTTGCTTCCTAAGTGGACAGTTTGATTTCACAGAAGTGTGATTGACTTGGAGTTACATTGTGTTGTTTAAGTGTTCCATTTTTTTTTTTTTTTTAAGATATATAGAGATATATATATATTCATGCTCCACTATGAAGCCATCTTATTGCCTTCCAATAAAGGCAAGCTTAGCTAACCTGGTTTTTTTCTTTTCTTTAAGATTTCACGGAGACCAGGAATGTTATTATGAAGATGATCTCCGTGTCTTAGCCAGCCTCACAAAGAAAGAGCACATGAAAGGAAATGAGACCATGCTGGACTTTCGGACCAGCAAGTTTGTACTGAGAATATCCCGTGACTCTTACCAGCTGCTGAAACGCCATCTGCAGGAAAGGCAGAACAATCAGATCTGGAGCATAGTACAGGAACACTTGTATATTGACATATTTGATGGAATGCCACGCAGCAAGCAACAGATCGATGCCATGGTGGGCAGCCTGTCAGGGGAAGCCAAGCGAGAAGCCAATAAAGTCAAGGTTTGTACTACTGTAAAGCGGGAGTTATATGTAAAAGCAGTGAACTCCCTTGTAGATCAGTATAAATCACTAGAGTACACCAAAGGTGAAGCTGTTGATGGGTATTTGTGCAAGTTCAGAAATTAAAACAACTGTGTCAAAAAAGTTCCAAATCTTCACCCTTTTTTTTTTTTTTTTTTTTTTTTTAATTCCTTTTCTTTAGGTGTTCTTTGGTCTTCTAAAAGAGCCAGAGATTGAGGTACCTTTAGATGATGAGGATGAGGAAGGGGAAAATGAGGAAGGCAAGCCAAAGAAAAAGAAACCAAAAAAGGATAGTATTGGATCGAAAAGCAAGAAACAAGACCCCAATGCGCCACCGCAAAATAGGTATATAAATGCTATGCAAGAGGGGCTTAGATGACATGGAAAATGGGCATTTCTGCTTTGCTTTCATGGTTGCAAGTGAAATAAGGATTTGACGAAGAAGACATGGTCAGGTCTGTCAATGACTGCTCACACTGATACAATGGAGTGTTGTAGAAAGTTGTCATAAAGATACAAAGTGTTTTGGTAACCATTAATAGAGAAGTACTACAGATGGAGCCTCGCTCATCTAGCCTTCTCTGTTGTGCTTAGGTGCACCAAGGTTTATTAGCATAGGCCTTTCATCTATTGTTCTCAGCTTCAATACAATACAGCAGGGGATTAAGTACGACAGCACTGGCTCAGTTAATTAAAGGGATAGGTGAGCAGGGCTCCATCTGTAGCTGTAGAAAATATTGTAGCTTTGGAGTGCTGAACCAGTCCTGTTTCTTACTGCCTTAACCCAATGGAGTTGTTTGTACGGTATATTTGTCATAAGTAAAATGTCCATGATAGTTCTACACATCCTTGTGTTAGAAAAGAACAGGGTTCCCATGCACTGTTGCGTGCATCTACAGAGAGCATATTATTTAGGTTATAGGATTTAGGAAGTTGTAACGAAACAAGTCCTCTGAAGACTGATTCTGCAGCTGGAGGATTAAAGTCTTTCCATAGCGCTACCATAGAGCTGTATAAAAGTTGTCCTGCACCATTTCAAGCACTTCAGGATGGGATTTTGGTAGAGAGGAGTGGTTCCCAGAGTATGTGCGGACATATTTGAGAATTACCCCACTTAATACAAAGTAGTCACTGTCAGATTTTGCAGAGAATTATTATTTAATAGGCTTGCCAGAACCTTGCAAAATTGTAATTTATTCTGTATTTGTTCAAGAATTTTTTTTTTTTCTTAACCTGCCCTTATATTGGTAGGATTCCTCTCCCAGAGCTGAAAGATTCTGATAAACTTGATAAAATTATGATTATGAAGGAAGCTGCCAAACGGGTCCGCCTTGGTTCTGATATATTGCCATCAATTTGTTTCTACACATTCCTTAATGCTTATCAGGTAATAAATATCCCCATACTAGATTGTGGTTTGATTTGCTTTAATGTAGCAATATTTCATGTAAACAAATCTTGTCTGTGGTTCTGTTTAGGGCCTGACTGCTGTAGACGTCACTGATGATTCCAGCATGATCGGAGGAGGCTTTGCGGATTCTACTGTGCGCGTGTGGAGCCTGACACCTAAAAAACTGCGCAGTGTTAAAAGCACATCTGGTAATGTTTTGCTGTTTAATAGAAACAAAGGGTATAATTCAGATCTGATTGCTGGGCTGTGTTTTTGACAGTCGCCGCCTACAGGGGGAGTGTATTTTTGCTGTGTAAGTGTGCGATCGCATGTGTAGCAGAGCTGCACAAAATGAGTTTGTGCAGTCTCTACACGGCCCAGGACTTACTCTTCCAGTGCGATTGAATCCTGCTGATCGGGGCCGGAGCTGATGTCAGACACCCTCCCTGAAAACACTTGAGCCCGCTTGCGTTTTTCCAGACACGGCCTCTTCCTGTCAATCACCTTGCTAACGCCCGTGCGAATGGAACCTTTGCATCATCCCGTTGCTGATCGGAGAAGCCCGTTGTTGCCGTCCGGCGCATTGTGGTGCGTGTGCAGTTCAGATCTGATCGCTTGCTGTGCGAAAACGCACAGCAGCGATCAGATCTGAATTCCCCCCAAATCACCCTAGCAAATGAACAGTTAAAGTTGTTCAGTTATTAAGTGATAATTTATTCTGAGAATTGCACTTGGCTATTGTAATCCGGAATCCGGACGTGAATGATTAAGTATGCAAAGGTCAAAGGGTGATTGCATCTCATGCACAACTTACCCATGTTATACTATGTTTATGGAAATGACTACGACTTTAAAAATCCATTTGTATATGGCGGTATCTGTTGCTCATGTACCTATCTGCTCATGATCTGTCTTTTCATCAGATCTCAATTTGATTGACAAGGAATCTGATGATGTCCTTGAACGAATCATGGATGAGAGAACTGCCAGCGAGATGAAGGTTTTATATGGACACAGTGGTCCTGTATATGCAACCAGCTTCAGTCCGGACAGGTGAGAGCAGTACTACTTTTAATTAACGTTATCTCAACTTATAAAGTGTACATAATATAGCCATCACTCAGGGCACCAATATTGAGACTCCACCTAAGAACCCATTCTAAGGTGTCGCTAGATAGTCGACTATGCTGCTTTCCCCTAAAAAAAAAATAAAAAAAAAAAAAAAAAATTATATATATATATATATATATATATATATATATATATATATATATATATATATGTATATGTGTGTGTATGTATATATGTATATGTGTGTATGTATATATATATATATATATATATAATTCCCCCCCACCATTTATTACAATATTATGATCTCTATAGTAGAGGTCCATGAGCTATTACGTAGAATGTTATCCCTGTGCATATTGGTAATTTATCTTGGTGACGGTTTTATACAGGAGATTTGAACTTCAGTCCTCATATACCCCAGCTAGGTCATGTTTTAGAATTTCTGCCTGAAACAGATGGCATATCTGCTGACCAACTAGTAAACTAGATTCTCACGTTTGCATGTAACTCTCCTGCACATAGTTAAAGCAATCCTGAAAACATGATCTGTTAGTGAGGAGTACTTGAGGATTACAGTTGAAAAGCCCAGAACAATGCATCTATTGGTCAGTCTTAGGGGCAGATTTATTAAACCTGGTGAAGTGATAAAGTGGAAGGTGATAACGCACCAGCCAATCAGCTCCTACCTTCCATGTTACAGGCAGGGTTCGGAAAATGACAGGAGCTGACTGGCTGGTGCGTTATCACCTTCCACTTTATCACTTCACCAGGCTTGATAAATCTGTCCCACAGTCTTTTATAGTGTCTGTCACTTGCACAGAACAATGCTTTCAGAATTTTGCCCGCATGAAGCCTTCTGGGTCAATATTTGTCTTAGAAATAGGGCCTAAGGCATTTTCAAATCTACGAAAAGTACACTTTTAAAGTACTTAGTTTGTTTACCAGCAGTAACTTTGGAACAGAATCCCCCCGGGGTACTTGACTTGAAGATATCCAGACTAGTAATGGTAGGGTTAATAAACATGTATGCCTCATTACTGAAATCCTCCTTTACAGCACAGCCATGGCCTTTACATTCAGTGCTTTAGAGAGAGAATGAATTCCGTGAAAAAATTAGTACCAATCTATAGATAAATGACTGAATTCCACCCTAAGTGTTTCATGTATAAAAATCTACCACAGAACATACAAAGCCCATATTTGTGTACTGTTAAATAAACATAAAATTGATGTCTGTCCTAGGAACTACTTGCTGTCCTGCTCAGAAGATGGCACTATCCGCCTGTGGAGCCTTCAAACTTTCACATGCTTAGTGGCATACAAAGGGCACAACTACCCAGTCTGGGACGCACAGTTCTCTCCGTATGGTTATTACTTTGTCTCTGGTGGACACGACAGAGTTGCTCGGTAAAAAAAAAAACCCCATGAAAATATCTGTGTAATCATTCTCCCAGAACATACATCTTCGTCTCATCCAAAGTATTGTTTTTTGTGTGCCTATATAATTTTTTTTTTCCTACTGAGCCTGCCAGCTATAGCTGAAGTCACAGCTGATGGAGACTTTCTAGATAGACCTGGTTCTAGAATTGGGAGCATTGAATCTTCTGCAAGGCCATCAGCCATCTGAGTGACTGAGGTTACTCTGATTGGCCCTCACAGTTCCATAGCTGAGGCCAGGAAGTTAACCCTGGCCTAGCCACTCCCACTAATGCTCTGGAACACTGCCCAATTCTGCCTATTCCCTACTCCCAAATGGCCACAGCATGCCAATCAGGCTGCAGCTTAGGGGGGGGGGGGGGGGGCGCTACATGTGATGTTGCAGTATGGATGGGGTAATAGTTAGCATTACTGCCTCACAGCACTGAGGTCATGGGTTCCATACCCACCATGGCCCTAACTGTGGATTTTGTATATTCTCCCGATGTTTGTGTGGGTTTCCTCCGGGTACACCGGTTTCCACCCACAATCGAAAAATATGCTAACCCTAACTTAAATGTGTGTGCGTGTACATGGACAGACTGGATTGTCCTAGTGGTTCTTTTATTCCCTCAAATTCTGTTTCTTAGATTTGGAAAATGTTTGTTTGAAACAGACACCAGGTACTGCCATTACACCAAAACACATTCCTTTTTCCAAACCATTTATAAAAGGTTCTGTATGAGCTGGTAGAGTATACAAGATATGTATTATCCATAGTGCACAATAGTGTATGCCGGGAATACATTATGCAATTTGTTGGCCCGATACACAAGTTATCTGCAGATTGGGCTGCTGCTTGCATAGTGTGTAGATGCGACCGATCACAATTTACAGCATGTCTGATACATCCGATAATTTGTGAGCTGCATCTGGCAGTGTTTGTTGCCCATGCCCGAGCGACCGGCACTTCCCCTGTTCCTTAACTGAAGGAACAGGTAATGTCTCCTTCCCAGGCGAGGAACCCATTGTATGGGCCATACAGTGAAATATCTGTGTATGGCCACAATATATTATGGGTTTCAGGCTGTCTGATAAAGTGTCTGTAATAGACAACAATGTTATCTGACAGCGTATGCCCAGCATAAGTCTTTGGATCTTCCTTCTGGGAGATTCCAGGAGTAGCTCAAGGGAAAGTCCAGATGTTCCACTTTTGTGTTATGGCCCGCCCTCCGCAGCACCGTTGTGATTTGCCTCAGTGCAGTGGTGGGCTGAGTCTTTGCCAACTCAATGCGAAACGGTTCTTGTGACCACTTCACTAGAAAGAGGAGCAGGATTTGGGATGGTACCATTCTCTGCAGAAATTTGTGAGTCTACCTAACATTCTGGGAGCGTAAGAAATATGTAGAGTAATAACAGATACTATTGGATGTGACAGCAGATATCAACAGGCATAGTCCATGCCACTGGGTTTGGTGTTCTACGTTTAATGTGCTAGTTGCATTCCTTGATATAAATGTGGTAAGCCTTACCATGTCACACATTCTGCCTTTTATACCTTGCGCATCTTTAAGAGAGCAGATATGAAAAGTAAACAAGTATTGTTACAGATTAGTACTTTGTGTAGCATAAGTGTGCTTGCCTTATTTCCTTTTTGTATTTTGAACCTAAAATACAAGTTTGTGGAGCTATAGTTACAAAAACTGATGTAAAGATTTTAGGAGGATGGAACATATTTGATACAAGATTAACTTGTAGGGGAGATTATCCTGCATCCAGCAGTCTTTGGGGCAGATTCAATTAACGGTATTGTTTACTGCATGTTAAGATCTGGGGCGGGATGTGTGGGATGCTGTCCGATCTTTGCCGGTTTGCCTTGTGTGTTCCCCTTTAAAAAAAAAAAAAAAAAAAAAACCCTCCAAGATCATCCTGCGATCTCAGACTCCTTACATCTTGTCACTGGTTTTAACATCTGGAGCTATTCAAAACCATTCATACTCCTCGCACAGAAAACACATGGATAATGTGCGTTATCCCATAGATTCTGCATTAAGTGCTGGAATCTTGGAGTTCCCTTGTGCATTGAGCCCCAGAGGGTGCATTTACTGCAGAACTTTCTGCAAGACTTAGAGGCTGACTTTATCGGCTTTAAGTCACCTGTAGATTGTGGCTGATGGCGCTACAAATATAGATAAAATAGCTACTCAAATTCTGCCAATCAAATTGGAACTTTAATTGTACAACTAATTCTCTGTAAAGTGTGCCCATCAAGTACACACAGTGCAGGCAGCCATTATTTGGGCTGAGCCAATAGTAAATGGCAGTGATGTCATTAGTCCCTGAACAGTCCAATAACTACTATGGAGGCAGCCACTAGGCAAACAAAAAACTTTTGTAGTTTTATACAAGATAGATAATGTCTCCTCAATCTTTTCCAGCTTATGGGCTACGGACCATTATCAGCCTTTACGTATATTTGCTGGCCATCTCGCTGATGTTATAAGTACTCGTTTCCACCCAAACTCTAACTACATAGCCACAGCCTCAACGGACAGAACAGTCAGATTATGGGATGTCCTAAATGGAAACTGCGTGCGGATCTTCACGGGACACAAGGTAAACAGTGTTTTTATCGGCAAATAATGCTTAGCCTTCTACTATCCAAAAGCCTGACCAACGCCTTGATGTACATGCAATTCTAAATAAAGAATAGCCAGCACATTTATTTATATTAATGGTTTCTGCCACTGAACCCCATTCTGTGCTGTCACTTGTATGATGCTGATCCCTTCATTCTTATTACCATCAGTTGGCAATGCTGTGAAAAAATAGGATTTCTCTAACGTCCTAGTGGATGCTGGGGACTCCGTAAGGACCATGGGGAATAGACTGGCTCCGCAGGAGACGTGGGCACTTTAAGAAAGAATTTAGATTCTGGTGTGCTCTGGCTCCTCCCTCTATGTCCCTCCTCCAGACCTCAGTTTAAGACTGTGCCCGGACGAGCTGGGTGCTGTTCAGTGAGCACTCCTGAGCTCGCTGTGAGAAAGTATTTTGTTAGGTTTTTTATTTTCAGGGAGCTCTGCTGGCAACAGACTCCCTGCATCGTGGGACTGAGGGGAGAGAAGCAGCCCATCTCTCTGAAGCTAGGTCCTGCTTCTTAGGCTACTGGACACCATTAGCTCCAGAGGGATTGTACGCAGGATCTCACCCTCGCCGTCCGATCCCAGAGCCGCGCCGCCGACCCCCTCGCAGAGCCGGAAGACAGAAGCCGGGTGAGTATGAGAAGCAAGAAGACTTCAAAATCGGTGGCAGAAGACTCCGTTCTTCACTGAGGTAACGCACTGCAGCTGTGCGCCATTGCTCTCACATACTCCGGTCACTGTAAGGGTGCAGGGCGGGGCGCCCTGGGCAGCATATGGACCTCTTTTGGCAAAAGTACACATATATACAGTTGGGCAGTGTATATATGTATGAGCCCCCGCCAAGAAAATGCATATTTCAGCGGGACAGAAGCCCGTCGTCGAGGGGGTGGGGATTCTCCCTCAGCACTCACCAGCGCCATTTATTCTCCACAGCTCCGCTGAGAAGAAGCTCCCCAGGCTCTCCCCTGCAGATTCACGGTAGAAGAGGGTAAAAAGAGAGGGGGGCACATAAATTAGGCGCAAAAAACACAATATACAGCAGCTACTGGGTTAACATTAAGTTACTGTGTTATTCCTGAGTTATAGCGCTGGGGTGTGTGCTGGCATACTCTCTCTCTCTCTCCAAAGGGCCTTGTGGGGGAACTGTCTTCAAAAAGGGCATTCCCTGTGTGTGTGGTGTGTCGGTACGCTTGTGTCGACATGTCTGACGAGGAAGGCTATGTGGAAGCAGAGCGGGAGCAAATTAATGTGGTGTCTCCGCCGACGGTGCCGACACCTGATTGGATGGATATGTGGAAGGTTTTAAATGATAGTGTGAATTCCTTACATAAAAGGTTAGATAAAGCTGAAGCCTTTGGACAGTCAGGGTCTCCCTACCCATGCCTGATCCTATGTCGCAGAGGCCATCAGGGTCTCAGAAGCGCCCACTAATCCAAATTGTTGACACGGATACCGACATGGATTCTGACTCCAGTGTCTATTACGATGATGCAAAGTTACAGCCAAAATTGGCTAAATCCATCTGTTATATGATTATAGCAATTAAGGATGTGTTGCACATCACAGAAGAAACCCCAGTCCCTGACAGGAGGGTTCATATGTATGGGGAAAAGAAGCCGCAGGTAACTTTTTCCCCCTCACATGAGCTAAATGAGTTATGTGAAAAGGTTTGGGAATCTCCAGATAAAAAAAACTGCAGATTTCCAAAAGGATTCTTATGGCGTATCCTTTCCCTCCAACGGACAGGTTACGCTGGGAATCCTCCCCTAGAGTGGACAAGGCTTTAACACGCTTGTCCAAGAAGGTAGCCCTGCTGTCACAGGATACGGCTACCCTCAAAGACGCTGCGGATAGAAAACAGGAGGGTACCCTGAAGTCCATTTATACACATTCAGGTACATTACTGAGGCCGGCAATCGCGTCGGCCTGGGTGTGTAGTGCTGTAGCAGCATGGACGGATACCTTATCTGAGGAACTTGATACCTTAGACAAGGATACTATATTAATGACCCTGGGGCATATTAAGGACGCTGTCCTATATATGAGAGATGCTCAAAGAGACATTAGTCTGCTGGGTTATAGAATCAATGCTATGTCGATTTCTGCCAGAAGGGTCCTGTGGACTCGGCAATGGACAGGTGATGCCGACTCAAAAAGGCATATGGAGGTTTTACCTTACAAGGGTGAGGAATTGTTTGTGGATGGTCTCTCGGACCTGGTCTCCACAGCTACTGCTGGAAAGTCAAATTTTTTGCCATACATTTCCTCACAGCCTAAGAAAGCACCGTATTATCAAATGTAGTCCTCGAACTCAGAAAAACAAAGTCCGAGGTGCGTCCTTTCTTGCCAGAGGCAGGGGCAGAGGAAAGAAGCTGCATAACACAGCTAGTTCCCAAGAACAAAAGTCCTCCCCGGCCTCTACAAAATCCACCGCATGACGCTGTGGCTCCACAGGTGGAGCTAGGCCCGGTGGGGGCGCGTCTTCGAAATTTCAGCCACAAGTGGGTTCACTCCCAGTTGGATCCCTGGGCAATAGAGATTGTGTCTCAGGGATACAAGCTGGAATTCGAAGAGATGCCCCCTCACCGATACCTCAAATCGGCCCTGCCAGCTTCCCCCCACGAGAGGGAATTAGTGTTAACTGCAATTCACAAATTGTATCTTCAACAGGTGGTGGTCAAGGTTCCCCTCCTTCAACAAGGAAGGGGTTATTATTCGACCATGTTTGTAGTCCCAAAACCGGACCGTTCGGTCAGACCCATATTGAATTTAAAATCCCTGAACATGTACCTGAAAAGGTTCCGGTTCAAGATGGAATCGCTGAGAGCGGTTATCGCAAGCCTGGAAGGGGGGGATTTTATGGTATCTCTGGATATAAAGGATGCATACCTTCATGTCCCCATTTATCCGCCTCATCAGGCGTACCTCAGATTTGTGGTACAGGATTGTCATTACCAATTTCAGACGTTGCCGTTTGGTCTCTCCACGGCACCGAGAATATTTACCAAGGTAATGACGGAAATGATGGTACTCCTGCAGAAGCAAGGGGTCACAATTATCCCATACTTGGACGATCTCCTCATAAAAGCGAGATCAAGAGAGCAGTTGCTGATCAGCGTAGCACTTTCTCTGGAAGTGTTACGGCAACACGGCTGGATCCTAAATATTCCAAAGTCGCAGTTGGTCCCTACGACTCGTCTGCCTTTCCTGGGCATGATCCTAGACACAGACCAGAAGAGGGTTTATCTCCCGATAGAGAGAGCTCAGGAACTCATGACACTGGTCAGGAACCTATTAAAACCAAAACAGGTGTCTGTGCATCACTGCACTCGAGTCCTGGGAAAGATGGTGGCATCATACGAGGCCATTCCCTTTGGCAGGTTCCATGCGGGGACCTTTCAATGGGACTTACTGGACAAGTGGTCCGGATCACATCTTCAGATGCATCGGTTAATCACCCTATCCCCCAGGGCCAGGGTGTCGCTCCTGTGGTGGCTGCAGAGTGCTCACCTTCTCGAGGGCCGCAGGTTCGGCATTCAGGACTGGGTCCTGGTGACCACAGAACAAGCCTCCGAGGTTGGGGCGCAGTCACACAGGGAAGAGACTTGCCTTCACATCAACATCCTGGAACTAAGGGCCATATACAACGCCCTACGTCAAGCGGAGACCCTGCTTCGCGACCAACCGGTTCTGATTCAATCAGACAACATCACCGCAGTGGCTCATGTAAACCGACAAGGCGGCACAAGGAGCAGGGTGGCGATGGCGGAAGCCACCAGAATTCTTCGCTGGGCGGAAAATCACGTAAGCGCACTGTCAGCAGTGTTCATCCCGGGAGTGGACAACTGGGAAGCAGAATTCCTCAGCAGACACGACCTCCACCCGGGAGAGTGGGGACTTCATCAGGAAGTCTTCGCACAGATTACAACGCGGTGGGAACTGCCACAGGTGGACATGATGGCATCCCGCCTCAACAAAATGCTACAGAGGTATTGCGCCAGGTCAAGAGACCCTCAGGCGGTAGCTGTGGACGCCCTGGTGACACCGTGGGTGTTCCAGTCGGTCTATGTGTTTCCTCCTCTTCCTCTCATTCCCAAGGTGCTGAGGATAATAAGAAAAAGAGGAGTGCGAACAATCCTCATTGTTCCAGATTGGCCACGTAGGACTTGGTATCCAGATCTGCAAGAAATGCTCACAGAGGACCCGTGGCCTCTTCCTCTAAGACAGGACCTGTTGCAGCAGGGGCCCTGTCTGTTACAAGACTTACCGCGGCTGCGTTTGACGGCATGGCGGTTGAACGCCGGATCCTAGCGGAGAAAGGCATTCCGGATGAGGTCATTCCTACGCTGATAAAGGCTAGGAAGGACGTGACAGCTCAACATTATCACCGTATATGGAGAAAATGTTTCCTGCTGTGAGGCCAGAAATGCTCCTACGGAGGAATTCCAGCTGGGCCGTTTCCTCCACTTCCTACAGTCCGGAGTGAATTTGGGCCTAAAATTGGGTTCCATTAAGGTCCAGATTTCGGCCCTATCCATTTTCTTTCAAAAAGAGCTGGCTTCTCTACCTGAAGTTCAGACGTTTGTAAAGGGAGTGCTGCATATTCAGCCCCCTTTTGTGCCTCCAGTGGCACCTTGGGATCTTAACGTGGTGTTGAGTTTCCTGAAATCCCACTGGTTTGAACCACTCAAAACGGTGGAATTGAAATATCTCACGTGGAAGGTGGTCATGCTGCTAGCCTTGGCTTCGGCTAGGCGTGTGTCAGAATTGGCGGATTTGTCACATAAAAGCCCCTATCTGGTTTTCCATGCGGATAGAGCAGAATTGCGGACACGTCCACAATTCTTGCCGAAAGTGGTTTCATCCTTTCATATAAACCAACCTATTGTGGTGCCTGTGGCTACTACTGACTTGGAGGATTCAGAGTTGCTTGATGTGGTCAGGGCTTTGAAGGTTTATGTAGCCAGAATGGCTAGGATCAGGAAAACAGAGTCGCTGTTTATCCTGTATGTTTCCAACAAGCTCGGTGCTCCTGCTTCAAAGCAAACTATTGCTCGCTGGATCTGTAACACGATTCAGCAGGCTCATTCTGCGGCTGGATTGCCGCTGCCAAAATCAGTTAAGGCCCATTCCACTAGGAAGGTGGGCTCTTCTTGGGCGGCTGCCCGAGGGATCTCGGCATTACAGCTTTGCCGAGCGGCTACTTGGTCAGGTTCAAACACTTTTGCAAAGTTCTACAAGTTTGATACCCTGGCCGAGGAGGACCTTGTGTTTGCTCAATCGGTGCTGCAGAGTCATCTGCACTCTCCCGCCCGTTTGGGAGCTTTGGTATAATCCCCATGGTCCTTACGGAGTCCCCAGCATCCACTAGGACGTTAGAGAAAATAAGATTTTACTTACCGGTAAATCTATTTCTCGTAGTCCGTAGTGTATTCTGGGCGCCCGTCCCAAGTGCGGACTTCTTCTGCAATGCTTGTATATAGTTATTGCTTAAATAAGGGTTATGTTATGGTTGCATCAGGGTTGACCTGTTACTCTGTTGTTGTTCATACTGTTGACTGGGTATGTTTATCTCAAGTTATACGGTGTGATTGGTGTGGCTGGTATGAATCTTGCCCTGGATTACCAAAATCCTTTCCTTGTACTGTCAGCTCTTCCGGGCACAGTTTCTCTAACTGAGGTCTGGAGGAGGGACATAGAGGGAGGAGCCAGAGCACACCAGAATCTATATTCTTTCTTAGTGCCCATGTCTCCTGCGGAGCCCGTCTATTCCCCATGGTCCTTACGGAGTCCCCAGCATCCACTACGGACTACGAGAAATAGATTTACCGGTAAGTAAAATCTTATTTTTAATTAACTACCGGTAAATCCTTTCTCTAACGTCCTAGTGGATGCTGGGAACTCCGTAAGGACCATGGGGAATAGCGGGCTCCGAAGGAGGCTGGGCACTCTAGAAAGATCTTAGACTACCTGGTGTGCACTGGCTCCTCCCACTATGACCCTCCTCCAAGCCTCAGTTAGATTTCGTGCCTGGCCGAGGTTGGATGCACACTAGGGGCTCTCCTGAGCTCTTAGAAAGTTATAGTCTTAGAATTTGTTTTTTCAGTGAGACCTGCTGGCAACAGGCTCACTGCAGCGAGGGACTAAGGGGAGAAGAAGCGAACTCACCTGCTTGCAGCCGGATTGGGCTTCTTAGGCTACTGGACACCATTCGCTCCAGAGGGATCGACCGCAGGCCCAGCCTTGATGTTCGGTCCCGGAGCCGCGCCGCCGTCCCCCTTACAGAGCCAGAAGCAGGAAGATGGTCCGGAAAATCGGCGGCATGAAGACATCCTGTCTTCACCAAGGTAGCGCACAGCACTGCAGCTGTGCGCCATTGCTCCTCATACACACTTCACACTCCGGTCACTGAGGGTGCAGGGCGCTGGGGGGGGGGCGCCCTGAGGCAGCAATAAAAACACCTTGGCTGGCTAAAATACCTCAATATATAGCCCCTGGGGCTATATATGAGGTAAATACCCCTGCCAGAATCCCAAAAAAAGCGGGAGAATAGGCCGCGAAAAAGGGGCGGAGCCTATCTCCTCAGCACACTGGCGCCATTTTTCCCTCACAGCTCGGCTGGAAGGAAGCTCCCTGGCTCTTCCCTGCATTTCTACAGTACAGTAAGAGGGAAAAGAGAGGGGGGGCACTAAATTGGCACTGTATACAGTATAAGCAGCTATTAGGGACATAACTCAGTTAGTCCCTGTGTGTGTGTATGTATATGTGTGTGTATATGTGTATATATATATATATATATATATATATATATATATATATATATATATATATATATATATATATATATATATATATATATATATATATATATATATATATATATATATATAGCGCTCTGGTGTGTGCTGGCATACTCTTACTCTGTCCCCCCAAAGGGCTTTTGTGGGTCCTGTCCTCTATTTGAGCATTCCCTGTGTGTGTGGAGTGTGTCGGTACGGCTGTGTCGACATGTTTGAGGAGGATAATGATGTGGAGGGGGAGCAGATGCCTTTAGCAGAGATGTCACCCCCTGCGGGGCAGACACCTGAGTGGATGGTATTATGGCAAGAAATGAGTGCACGTATAGACTCCTTACATAAAAAATTTGACGACATGCCGACTGTGGGACAGCCGAGTCTTCAGCTCGTGCCTGTCCAAGGGTCTCAAAAGTCATCAGGGGCTCTAAAACGCCCGTTATCTCAGGTGGCACAAGTAGATGTCGACACGGATACTGACGCCAGTGTCGACGACGATGAGTCAAATTTAATGCCCGTTAAGGCCATTCGCTGCATGATTGAGGCAATGAAAGAGGTGTTAAATATTTCTGATTTACATCCAGGTACCACAAAAAAGGGTATTATGTTTGGGGAGAAAAAACTACCTGTAGTTTTTCCCCCGTCAGATGAATTAAATGAAGTGTGTGAAGAAGCGTGGGCTTCCCCTGATAAGAAATTGGTGATTCCTAAGAAATTACTAATGGCGTTCCCTTTCCCGCCAGAGGATAGGTTACGTTGGGAAACACCCCCGAGGGTGGATAAAGCGCTCACACGTTTGTCAAAAAAGGTGGCACTACCGTCCCAGGATACGGCCGCCCTTAAGGAACCTGCTGATAGAAGGCAGGAGGCGATCCTGAAGTCTGTATATACACACTCAGGCATTATACTCAGACCAGCAATTGCGTCAGCTTGGATGTGCAGTGCTGCCGCTGCATGGTCAGATAACCTGTCAGAAAATATTGACACACTAGACAGAGACACGATCCTGTTAACAATTGACCATATCAAAGACTCAGTCTTATACATGAGAGATGCACAGAGGGAAATCTGCCGGCTGGCATCTAAAGTAAGTGCACTATCTATCTCTGCTAGGAGATGCTTATGGACTCGCCAGTGGACTGGAGATGCAGATTCCAAAAGGCACATGGAAGTTTTGCCTTATAAAGGGGAGGAATTATTTGGGGATGGTCTCTCCGACCTAGTTTCCACAGCAACGTCTGGGAAGTCAGCATTTTTACCCCATGTCCCCTCACAGCCTAAGAAGGCGCCATTTTATCAGGTTCAGTCCTTTCGATCCCAGAAAAACAAGCGGGGAAAAGGAGGGTCTTTTCTGTCAAGAGGCAGGGCAGGGGAAAAAGGCTGCAGCAAACAGCAGGTTCCCAGGAACAAAAGTCCTCCCCCGCTTCCTCTTCCAAGTCCGCCGCATGACGGTGGGGCTTCACAAGCGGAGCCAGGTACGGTGGGGGCCCGCCTCAGGAATTTCAGCGATCAGTGGGTTCGCTCACAGGTGGATCCCTGGATCCTTCAAATAGTATCTCAGGGATACAGGCTGGAATTCGAGGCGATTCCACCCCGCCGTTTCCTAAAATCCGCCTTGCCGATTGCTCCCTCAGACAGGGAGGCAGTGCTAGCGGCAATTCACAAGCTGTATTCCCAGCAGGTGATAATCAAGGTACCCCTACTTCAACAAGGCCGGGGTTACTATTCCACACTATTTGTGGTACCGAAACCGGACGGTTCGGTGAGACCCATTTTAAATTTGAAGTCCTTGAACACATACATAAAAAAATTCAAGTTCAAGATGGAATCGCTCAGGGCGGTTATTGCAAGCCTGGACGAGGGGGATTACATGGTATCCCTGGACATCAAGGATGCTTACCTACATGTCCCCATTTACAATTCTCACCAGGAGTACCTCAGATTTGTGGTACAGGATTGCCATTACCAATTCCAGACGCTGCCGTTTGGACTCTCCACGGCACCGAGGGTATTTACCAAGGTTATGGCGGAAATGATGATACTCCTTCGAAAAAAGGGAGTTTTAATTATCCCATACTTGGACGATCTCCTAATAAAGGCACGATCCAAGGAACAGTTGTTAGTGCTACTCCCACTATCTCAGGAAGTGCTGAGCCAGCACGGTTGGATTCTGAATATCCCAAAGTCACAGCTGGTCCCCACGACACGTCTAATGTTTCTGGGAATGATTCTGGACACGGTCCAGAAAAAAGTGTTTCTCCCGGAGGAGAAAGCCAGGGAGTTGTCTTCTCTAGTCAGAGACCTCCTAAAACCAAAACAGGTATCGGTGCATCACTGCACGCGGGTCCTGGGAAAGATGGTAGCTTCTTACGAAGCAATTCCATTCGGCAGGTTCCATGCCAGAATCTTTCAGTGGGACCTGTTGGACAAGTGGTCCGGATCGCATCTTCAGATGCATCGTTTAATAACCCTGTCTCCACGAACCAGGGTGTCTCCAGTGCTCATCTTCTGGAGGGCCGCAGATTCGGCATACAGGACTGGGTCCTGGTGACCACGGATGCCAGCCTACGAGGCTGGGGGGCAGTCACAAAGGGAAGAAATTTCCAAGGACTATGGTCAAGTCAGGAGACTTCCCTTCACATAAATATTCTGGAACTAAGGGCCATTTACAATGCCCTAAGTCAAGCAAAATCCCTGCTCCTACACCAGCCGGTGCTGATCCAGTCAGACAACATCACGGCAGTCGCCCATGTGAATCGACAGGGCGGCACAAGAAGCAGGACGGCGATGGCAGAAGCCACAAAAATTCTCCGATGGGTGGAGAATCATGTACTAGCACTGTCAGCAGTGTTCATCCCGGGAGTGGACAACTGGGAAGCAGACTTTCTCAGCAGGCACGACCTCCACCCGGGAGAGTGGGGACTTCATCCAGAAGTCTTCCAAATGATTGTAAATCAATGGGGTCGTCCACAGGTGGACATGATGGCGTCCCGCATAAACAAAAAACTAGAGAAGTATTGCGCCAGGTCAAGAGACCCTCAGGCGATAGCGGTGGACGCCCTAGTGACACCGTGGGTGTACCGGTCAGTATATGTGTTCCCTCCTCTACCTCTCATACCAAAGGTACTGAGAATAATAAGAAAGCGAGGAGTAAACACAATTCTCGTGGTTCCGGATTGGCCAAGAAGAGCGTGGTACCCGGAACTTCAAGAGATGATCTCAGAGGACCCTTGGTCCCTGCCGCTCAGACAGGACCTGCTACAGCAGGGCCCCTGTCTGTTCCAAGACTTACCGCGGCTGCGTTTGACGGCATGGCGGTTGAACGCCGGATCCTGAAGGAAAAGGGCATTCCGGAGGAAGTCATTCCTACGCTTATTAAAGCCAGGAAAGATGTTACGGCAAAACATTATCACCGCATATGGCGGAAATATGTTGCATGGTGCGAGGCCAAAAAGGCCCCAACAGAGGAATTTCAACTGGGTCGATTTCTGCATTTCCTGCAAGCAGGAGTGAATATGGGCCTAAAACTAGGCTCCATTAAAGTACAGATCTCGGCTCTGTCGATTTTCTTTCAAAAGGAACTAGCTTCAGTACCTGAAGTTCAGACATTTGTGAAAGGAGTGCTGCATATTCAGCCCCCATTTGTGCCTCCTGTGGCACCTTGGGATCTCAACGTGATGTTGAATTTCTTGAAATCACATTAGTTTGAGCCACTAAAAACCGTGGATCTGAAATATCTCACGTGGAAAGTGGTCATGTTATTGGCCCTGGCATCAGCCAGGCGAGTGTCAGAATTGGCGGCTTTATCACCTTATCTGATTTTTCATATGGATAGGGCAGAATTGAGGACTCGTCCCCAGTTTCTCCCTAAGGTGGTGTCAGCGTTTCACCTGAACCAACCTATTGTGGTGCCTGCGGCTACTAAGGATTTGGAGGACTCCAAGTTGCTAGACGTTGTCAGGGCCCTGAAAATATATGTTTCCAGGACGGCTGGAGTCAGAAAATCTGACTCGCTGTTTATCCTATATGCACCCAGCAAGCTGGGTGCTCCTGCTTCTAAGCAGACTATTGCTCGTTGGATTTGTAGTACAATTCAGCTTGCACATACTGTGGCAGGCCTGCCACAGCCTAAATCTGTCAATGCCCATTCCACAAGGAAGGTGGGCTCATCTTGGGCGGCTGCCTGAGGGGTCTCGGCTTTACAACTTTGCCGAGCAGCTACTTGGTCAGGGGCAAACACGTTTGCAAAATTCTATAAATTTGATACCCTGGCTGAGGAGGACCTGGAGTTCTCTCATTCGGTGCTGCAGAGTCATCCGCACTCTCCCGCCCGTTTGGGAGCTTTGGTATAATCCCCATGGTCCTTACGGAGTTCCCAGCATCCACTAGGACGTTAGAGAAAATAAGAATTTACTCACCGGTAATTCTGTTTCTCGTAGTCCGTAGTGGATGCTGGGCGCCCATCCCAAGTGCGGTCTATCTGCAATACTTGTACATAGTTATTGTTAACTAAATCGGGTTATTGTTGAGCCATCTGTTGAGAGGCTCTATCGTTTCATACTGTTAACTGTGTTTCATATCACGAGTTGTTCGGTGTGATTGGTGTGGCTGGTATGAGTCTTACCCGGGATTCAAAATCCTTCCTTATTGTGTACGCTCGTCCGGGCACAGTACCTAACTGAGGCTTGGAGGAGGGTCATAGTGGGAGGAGCCAGTGCACACCAGGTAGTCTAAGATCTTTCTAGAGTGCCCAGCCTCCTTCGGAGCCCGCTATTCCCCATGGTCCTTACGGAGTTCCCAGCATCCACTACGGACTACGAGAAACAGAATTACCGGTGAGTAAATTCTTATTTTTCTCGTAGTCCGTAGAGGATACTTGGGAATCCATTTAGTACGATGGGATATAGACGGGTCCACTAGGAGCCTTGGGCACTTTAAGAATTTGATAGTGTGGGCTGGCTCCTCCCTCTATGCCCCTCATAGGAAACTGTGCCCGTGGAGACAGACATACTTTGAGAGAAGGATAGATAAGGAAAGTGGTGAGATTATGAACCAGCACACACAGAACAAGAGGAAAGCCATGCTAACCAAACTTGAACATGAACAGCAATATCTGAACAAACCAGAATACTTAACCAAGTAACAGTGCAGGAAGAACGAAGCACCGGGAAGGCGCCAAGTATCCTCTATGGACTACGAGAACAGGATTTACCGGTAGGTAATTAAAATCCTATTTCTCTTGCGTCCTAGAGGATGTTGGGGTCCATATTCGTACCATGGGGTATAGACTGGTCCACCAGAAACCATTGGCACTTTAAAAGTTTAACAGTGTGGGCAGGCCCCTCCTACCAGACTCCGTTTAGAAAATGTGCCTGGAGGAGCCGGTCACAGCTAGGGGAGCTCTACAGAGCTTTCTTAGTAAAAGTTTATTTTAGAGTTTTTTATTTTACAGGGAGGCTGCTGGCAACAGCCTCCCTGCATCGTGGGACTGGGGGGGAGCAGTGTCCACCCTGCGGGGTCTGAGCCGCTGTCTCCGCTGACTGGACACTGAGCTCCAGAGGGGATAGATCGCTCCCCGCCGCAGGGGATTGCTCACCCCAGCAGCATGCAGCCAACCCCTTGCAGAAGGACTCAGCGGTGCTTAGGTACGGTGCTGTGAGGGGCGCCCTGTGCCGGCGCCTTAACCCTACACTGACCAGAAAGCCTGTCGGGGTCTGCGGATCTCAGCAAGCACAAATTCCTCAGGGCAGTATAATCTTGGAAGAGCGGGAAGACAGCGTCATTATAGGGGCGGAGCTTCTCAGAGCAGATCCACAGCGTTAAGCGCCTTTTTCCTGCTTGCAGACGCTGCCAGTGGAAGAGCAGTCCCTCTAGATCAACTCCAGTTTTCTGCACGGTGCCAGGGGGTTGTAGAAGGGAGGGGAGGCTGTGTAAAGACTGTCACCTTTTATTGGGGACAGTGCTTGTTAAGGGTCTCCCTATAGATATATAGCGCTGTGTGTGGGTTGGCTCCAATCTCTGTGTCTCTCTGCCATTCTTGGGGAAGGGGGGGGGGACTCTTGTCTGCCCTGTACCCTGTGTGTATGTGGGGTGTACAAGCAAACATGTTCAGAGACTCTGTCTCATATGCTGCAGAGGATTTATCTTCTCAGGAAGATCCCATCCCATGTAATCAGGATTGCACTGTTGTAGCGCAGATCCCAGCTAGAGAACCGGAGTGGTTAGCCTCTCTTAGGGGGGCTATTTCTCAGATTTCTGAAAAGGTTGCAAGGAGCATGCAACTTGGGTATTGCAATACTCTATGGCAGTATGGTCTGATACTGCTCCTTCAGGGCCCCCTGCGGTACATTCTCACAAACGTGCTCTTGCCCAAATTATGCAGGATGACACAGATACCGATTCTGACACAGCAGACTGTGATGGGGATGTGTCGAGGGGGACGGCATCACTTGCTAAGGGGGTGCAGTTGATGATTGAGGCCATGCATGATGTGTTACGTATTTCTCTGGCTGGGTCCACAGGATTATCCACAGGATAACATTGGGATATGCTGGAGCGACAGCGGAAATGGCACCATCACGGTCACGAGCTTTCTGGCCTCCCAGGATGCATCGGGGCTTCACCATATCCCACCCACTGACTCGGTCAAATCAGTTTTGTTTAGTGCGGCAGTAGCCGGACCATGGTCACAGGGCTGCTGTGAATAAAGCAGCCTGAAGCTTTTATTATGTTATTTTTATAGTCTTACTATGTTTTTTGAGCGACTTTTCCTAACAGCGTCTTAAACGCATACGGTAAAGAGTCGCTCCAACAACTCCCCACCGGGTCGCAACAATGCTTACCTTCGCGGTTCTAGCAGGTCCAGCAGACGTAACCAGGCTGTGGCCGGAGCATGGGGGGAAGGTAAGTCTATGGATTTCCTCTTACTAGGGGTGTCAGAACACAGCTACTCTGTATTGGTGGAGACTACGAACAGTGTGTTGATGCGCCGAACACCTTGAGTGCGACAACTGGGTTGAGGGCGCGATCCTTAAAGTTTGTCAACGGGGGTAATCAGACGCTCTCCTGGCAGTCCCTCCTCCAAGTTCATGACCAGTTCCCGCGCGTCTCCTGTCCATGAACTGAATGACCTCACTTCCGTCTCAGACGCTACCACGAGGGTACTCGGTCGCAGCTTAGACGCTGCGGTTGTGTACACTAGAGATCCGCCTAGACAGAGTCGCAGGCCTTAGTGTCTGCATACACGTGTAAGTCACTGAGCGTCCGTGTCTTGCATCAGTTATCCAAACGGCAGTGTACACCAGTAGCGTCTGAATCCACTCGGCGTCTTGCGAGTTTATTTGTTTGGATATGGAAGTGTGGTGAGTCTCCCTGTATCCCGCTCTACGGAGGAAGGGTCTACAGTACTAAAAATTCTCTCTACTTGTTAGTATGAATTGTTAATTTTAGTACATATTGCATATGAGATCTGTATATTACTGTGGTTTCTACATGTTATGTTGAAAAAAAACAGTTAAAAACAGAAGTACAATTTTCCTACTTAATTGTAAGTTGTTATGGGGGTTGTATTCTCATATGACAATGTTTAATGCCTTAACATGTGACTGACTGCTAGTATGTGTGCTGAGTTTTCTATGTCGTCTGTCCTGTTCTGACCTTCAAATCAGGTGCACGGTTGTGGTCAGATTGATCTCACTTCTATATATCCATATATAGGTGATTTTCAGACACATTGTGTAGTCATTAACAGATTTTCTTCTTCGTCCTAGAGGATGCTGGGGACTCCAAAAGGACCATGGGGTATAGACTGGATCCGCAGGAGACATGGGCACACTAAGACTTTGAAAGGGTGTGAACTGGCTCCTCCCTCTATGCCCCTCCTCCAGACCTCAGTTAGATTCTGTGTCCAGAGGAGACTGGTCACACTCTAGGGGAGCTCTACTGAGTTTCTCTAAAAAGACTTTTGTTAGCTTTATTATTTTCAGGGAGCACTGCTGGCAACAGGCTCCCTGCTTCGTGGGACTGAGGGGGGAGAAGGAGACCTACTTCTGTGAGACTGATAGGCTCTGCTTCTTAGGCTACTGGACACCATTAGCTCCAGAGGGTCCGATCACTTGGGTCGCCTAGCTGCTCGCTCCCGGAGCCGCGCCGCCGTCCCCCTCACAGAGCCAGAAGATCGAAGACAGGTGAGTAACAATGTAAAATTGGTTAAAAAAACCCTAAAAAAAAATTGCGTGGGGTCCCCCCTCCTAAGCATAACCAGCCTCGGGCTCTTTGAGCCGGTCCTGGTTGTAAAAATACGGGGGGGAAATTGACAGGGGATCCCCCGTATTTTTAGAACCAGCACCGGGCTCTACGTCCGGTCCTGGTGCAAAAAATACGGGGGACAAAAGATGTAGGGGTCTCCCGTATTTTTAACACCAGCACCGGGCTCCACTAGCTGGAGAGAGAATGCCACAGCCGGGGGACACTTTTATATCGGTCCCTGCGGCCGTGGCATTAAATCCCCAACTAGTCATCCCTGGCCGGGGTACCCTGGAGGAGTGGGGACCCCTTAAATCAAGGGGTCCCCCCCCTCCAGCCACCCAAGGGCCAGGGATGACGCCCGAGGCTGCCCCCCCCCCCCCCCCCCCCCCCCCCCCCATCCATGGGCTGCGGATGGGGGGCTGATAGCCTTGTGACAAATAAAAGAATACTGTTTTTTGCAGCAGAACTACAAGTCCCAGCAAGCCTCCCCCGCAAGCTCGCCCGCTGGTACCTGTAGTTCTTCTGCAAAAAAGATACCCAAATAAAAACAGGACACGCACACCGTGATAGTAAAACTTTATTACATACATGCCGACACACACATACTTACCTATGTTCACACGCCGACTCTGTCCACGTCTTCAAGATGAATCCATGGGGTACCTGAAAATAAAATTATACTCTCTTAAATCCAGTGTAGCTGTCCTGTCCTGACCGCGAGTAACCGCACCGCTGACCTCAAAGTTCCCGCCATTGAAGATAATGGAGCGACTGTGCGATGTGCTGTCTGACAGCTCAGACGCGCATAGCCAATCAGGAGAGTGCCACGACGTGGCGCTCCCTGATTGGCTGGAGGGACCCTCTGTGACAGGAGTCACGGGGGGTCTCGGCATTCGGGGAAAGGGGTCCCATGTGTAAACATGGGACCCCTTTCAGTGCGTGGTTCGGGTATGCGGTTTGTTTTTTGCCAAGTACGTGGATTACAAAAAAGAACAGGACAGCTACACTGGATTTAGGGGAGTATAATTTTATTTTCAGGTACCCCATGGATTCATCTTGGAGACGTGGACAAAGTCGGTGTGTGAACATAGGTAAGTATGTGTGTGTCGGCATGTATGTAATAAAGTTTTACTATCACGGTGTGCGTGTCCTGTTTTTATTTGGGTATTTTTTTTGCAGAACTACTACAGGTACCAGCGGGCCCGTTTTACCCCCGCATGCTGGTACTTGTGGTTCTCCAAGTACCAGCTTGAGGGGAGGCTTGCTGGGACTTGTAGTTCTGCTGCAAAAAACAATATTCTTTTATTTGTCACAAGGCTATCAGCCCCCCATCCGCAGCCCATGGATGGGGGGGGACACAGCCTCGGGCTTCACCCCTGGCCCTTGGGTGGCTGGAGGGGGGGGGCCTTGATTTAAGGGGTCCCCACTCCTCCAGGGTACCCCTGCCAGGGGTGACTAGTTGGGGATTTAATGCCACGGCCGCAGGGACCGATATAAAAGTGTCCCCCGGCTGTGGCATTATCTCTCCAGCTAGTGGAGCCCGGCGCTGGTGTTAAAAATACGGGGGACCCCTACGTCTTTTGTCCCCCGTATTTATTGCACCAGGACCAGACGCAGAGCCTGGTGCTGGTTCTAAAAATACGGGGGATCCCCTGTCAATTTTCTCCCCGTATTTTTACAACCAGGACAAGCTCAAAGAGCCTGAGGCTGGTTATGCTTAGGAGGGGGGACCCCACGCATTTTTTTTTCAGGATTTTAACCCCTTCCCACTGAAAACCATGCTCTCTCTATTAGTCAGTTAGAAAAAATAAATAAAAATCTTTTAAAAAATATATAAATAATACGTGTCTCCCCTAATAGACAAACCAAGTACATAATCCCTTCTAATATAAATAGATTTGCTATTAGCAATAAAAAAACACAAAAAAAAAACACGTTTTTAAAAAATGTTATTAGATTCCGCCAGCAAAGTGAGGCGGAATGAAATTGACGAAATTACTGTCGAAAAGCACTGTTGTCGAATCGACATTTTTCAATTGAATATACTTTTGTCGAAAATCCGCATTTTTACCACTGCAGACATGTCGAATTTTAAAAATGTCGAATTACAAAAAGTCGAATCTGAAACGTCTAATTTTTTTTGTCAAAGTACTGTATTGCATTGTCGAATCCAATTCGACATGATTTTTTTGTCAAATGCCCCGTTTTTCGACTTTTGCGGCAATTCAACCGCAATTGCATATACCCCAATCTGGCTATTTTAAGGTGCATAGGCATTATTTGTGACCCCCGCCAGTATAATCTCAGCGGGACCAAAGCGCGCCTTGTAGGGGCAAAAGTGACGAGAATTTATCAAGCACTCCTACATCCCTAACATGCTTATCTTGTAAGACAGGGTTAATTGGTATGGACCAGTTGGTCACTTATGAGGGGTTGTGTGCGAACTGTTTTGCTTTTCATCAAAGTAAAAAACAGGATTTGTTTCAACAACCAAAAAGGCACCAAGGAATATGTTCGCAAAGATATTCCTCTTCAATAGCGGACAGGTTAACTCCGGTAGCACCACCCCAAGGGTTAGGTTACACTATTAACCCATACATGCAGCTCCCTTCCTACGGCTTGGTTCCAGTAGCCTCTACAAGTAACCAAGGGGCAGGTAAGACTAAGACAGATGCGTCTGTGGCAGACTACACAAGATGATACAACAGATGATGCAGTATATTCAAATACTCCGTATGATGATCAGTCGTAGAGTTTTAGTTAAGAGGATGTAGTTGAACTTATTGACGCGGTGAAGGCTGTTCTCTCTTTGGAAGAGCCAGCCAAGACAGTGTTAAAATCTAAAGCACCTGTGTTTAAGCTAACTAACAAAGTCAGTTAAAACAGAATTCCTAGCGTCAGATGAGCTGACGGAAATGATGGATGAGTCTTGGGCGACGCCCAGTAAAAAGTATAAGATTCCGATAAGATGGCATTCTTATTATCCATTTCCAGCTGTGGATTGTTCAAAAAGAGAAGTTCCTCCAAAGTAGATGCACATGTACTGCGACTTGTGCATAAATCTGCTTTACCACTGTCATCTACCTCACTAAATGATGTCAGACAGAAGGGTAGATAGCTTCTTGAAAAAATGTATTTTCTCTTGTAGGAGCAGTGGTAAGACCTGCAATGGCTTCGGCCTAGGTAGCAAAGGCAATGGGCGAATGGATAGAGGAACTAGAGAATGGCCTCTCTTCTAATAGGGAGCAAGAGTATCATTTAAGCCGTTTAAGACAATCTGCCCAATACTTGGAAGAAGCAGCAATTGATATGGGTACAGTTGATTCTAAAGCTTCAGCCTTGACAATAGCCGCTTGTGGAGCAGTTTGGCTACGTACCTGGAAAGCAGATGCAGAATCCAAGAAAGAATTGGAAGCATTGCCTTTCATTGGTAATATATTGTTTGGGAAACCATTATCTGATATGCTAGAATCAGAGGCTGAATCAAAGAAGGTCAGATTTCTGGCTACTTATAACCCTAAGTGTAAGGGTTCAAAGTTTCGCTCATTTCGATAGCAAAGCGAAAGCTAAAGAGGAGTCTAAGCAGCCCCAGTCCAATAGATCGGCCAGGTGTAAGGGTGCATACACACGGTGAGATTCGGACTTATCCGATTCTCACCGTGCGACAGGGGGCCGGGTCGGCACTTAGCCAGTATCGCAAGCACATAATGAGTGTGCTTGCGATGCTGGCTATGTGCGATGTCAATCCTGACTATCTCTTCTATAGAGATAGCCAGGATTGACTTGCCTGCACAGCCTATTTTTTCTGCCGATGCCGACCGCGCGGGGCCGCGCATCGGCATCGGATCGGGATCGCAAGGTGACTGTCACCTTGCGATCTGCACTATCTTTTCTTCCGATTCTGACTATATAGTCAGAATCGGAAGAAAATATCTTACCGTGTGTACACACCTTAAGAAGCAATGGGCTAGTAGAAAGCCAGCTTCCAAGCCTGAACAGAAACCAGCAGCCTGAAGAGACGGGCCTCCGCCTGGAGGATTCCAGGGTTGGGGGCCGACTCCTTCATTTTGCACACACATGGCAACAATTTATATAGAAAAGAGGTCGCGCTATAGAGCCAATTAATTGTTCCACACCATTCTCAATTGTAAATATTTATTTAAAACATATAACCATGTAAAAACATAAATGTATATTTTGTTTCTAGAGTATTAAGATCTGGTGTGGTCACAACACCCTCAACTGCATACCAATTATAAATTAATGATTCTCATTCATAAAATTAAGTGAGCTGAATAGTAAAATGTCCAGACTGGCAATATATTATGCCACAAATTCAGTCCGTAATAGGATCCTTTGTATTAATTTGCACCCACTGATAAAAGGACACTGATGTTTTCGTTCAGAAACTGTGCACCACAGATATGGAAGAAGTAACTGGATGTTACGAAACGCGTCTAGGACTCCCTGTTTAAGTGATCGCTGACTGCTGAATGGTTCAGACCTTCCCCCGGCATTTCCAGAGCACCCGGCACCTGCTACTAGCAAACCGTGGAAGTTACCTTCACACAGTGCCGGAGAGAACAGTGTTCTTTGGAAGCCGGAGGAGCGAGGCGGCTGACCGCTGGAGCGGGCTGAGCAACAGCATTAGCCCCCTCGTGAGAACTGTCGGGCTGCCCGTACGGAAACCTTTCCTCATCCTGCTATACGGACACAGAAGCTGCCACTTATATGCACCACACTGCTACAACTCACAGGTAATAGTTGTTCATTACACCGTGTAATCCCGGGGACGCTCGGGTCACACTTAAAGCTCCTCAAACTTGCAAACAGGTCCCGTATTACAAGCACAAGGGACAGAGTGAGCAAAGGTACCTGTGACTTTTTATATCTGTGGTGCACAGTTTCTGAACGAAAACATCAGTGTCCTTTTATCAGTGGGTGCAAATTAATACAAAGGATCCTATTACGGACTGAATTTGTGGCATAATATATTGCCGGTCTGGACATTTTACTATTCAGCTCACTTAATTTTATGAATGAGAATCATTAATTTATAATTGGTATGCAGTTGAGGGTGTTGTGACCACACCAGATCTTAATACTCTAGAAACAAAATATACATTTATGTTTTTACATGGTTATATGTTTTAAATAAATATTTACAATTGAGAATGGTGTGGAACAATTAATTGGCTCTATAGCGCGACCTCTTTTCTATATAAATTGTATTTGCTATATTGAAGCCATTAGAGACAGGCTTCTGAGGTCTGACGAAATAGAACCATTTATTTTATGATCACAAGGTGACTGATTTTATATAATATTAATCATTTATATTGATTGCGCCATCAGGTATATTCTTTACACATGGCAACAGTCGACGACAGATGCTTGGGTGCAGAAGGTGGTATCTCAGGGGTATGGGTTCCCATTCAGGAGGCAGCCTCCAAAAAAAGATTTTTTTGCACCAGCCCGTCTCGTATAGCGTCGAAGGCCAATGCCCTGCAAGAAGCAGTCCAAAAATTACTGCAGTCAGGTGTGATTGTCCCAGTACCTCCATCACAAAGGGGACAGGGGTTTTATTCCAATCTATTTCTGATTCAGAAGCCAAATGGGTCATTTCAACCAATTCTCAATTTGAAAATGTTAAACAAATACATTTGGATCCCAAGGTTCCACATGGAGAAATTACGCTCCATAATGTTGGCTATGGAACCGGGAGATTACATGGTATCTCTGGATGTACAGGATGCTTACCTACATGTGCCTATAGCACTGTCTCGTCAGTGTTACCTCAGGTTTGCCATCCTCCAGGAACATTTTCAGTTCCAGGCTTTGCCCTTCGGGCTAGCAACAGCACCCAGGGTGTTTATCAAGATTACGGTGGTTATGGCATCTTATCTCCGCAAGCAAGGGATAAGAATATTCCCATACATCGACGACCTGTTAATCCTAGCACATTCGCAGGAGTTACTTTTGAGCCATCTTCAACAGACAATAGTTTGTTTACAGAGAGACGGGTGGCTCATAAATTGGGAAAAGTCGTCTCTGAATCCGTCACAGCAGATGGTTCATTTGGGGGCCATATTGGATTCAGACCTACAGAGTTTTCTTTAGAAAAAGATGGTCAAGGTACAGGTCATGACTCAGGAAGCGTTGCACGCCCAGACAATGTCAGTCCATGCAGCAATGCGACTGTTGGGTCTGATATCAACCTTCGACATGGTGGAATATGCGCAATTCCACTCCAGACCTTTACAGCACTTTATTCTGACCAAATGGAACGGAAATCATCAGACAATAAAAAAGCAGATGATAAAGTATCCAGTAACGTAAAAAGGTCTCTAGCGTGGTGGCTACAGACAGACCATTTAAACAAGGGGAGACCTTTTTGGATAAAAGAATGGCAAGTCCTGACAACAGATGCCAGTCTGCAAGGCTGGGGTGCGGTACTCGGAAGCCTTTGGTTCCAGGGAAAATGAACCGTAAGGGAAAGTCACCTGCCAATAAATCTGTTGGAAATAAGGGCCATTTATATGGCTCTAGTTCAGGCAAAGGACCGTCTGCAAGGAAGACCGGTCCAGATTCGCTCAGACGATACGACAGCAGTAGCGTACCTCAATCATCAAGGAGGAACTCACAGCAAGAGACTGATGGAGGAAGTAACTCCCATTCTAAGATGGGCAGAACTCCATCTCCCAGCATTGTCAGCAGTGTTTGTCCCAGGTGTACTGAACTGGGAAGAGGATTTTCTCAGTCGACACACCATTCAGGAAACAGAATGGGCATTACACCCAGAAGTGTTTCAGACAATAGTGGACAGATGGGGTCTACCAGAGATAGACCTCATGGCATCTCGTCTAAACAACAAAGTTCCGAAGTACGGATCGAGAACAAAGGATCCCGGAGCGGTCCTTGTAGAATGGAAATTTCATCTGGCATATCTGTTCCCTCCAATATCTCTGTTACCAGAGTAGTGAGAAAAATAAAGCAAGCAAAGGGAGCAATAATTCTAATAGCTCCAGCTTGGCCAAGAAGGCATTGGTACACAGATCTACTGAGAATGTCCGTGGAAGCACCGATACTTCTTCCTCAACGTCCAGATCTGCTACTGCAGGGTCCTTGTTGTCACAGCCATCTGGATCGTTTGTCTTTGACGGCGTGGCTGTTGAAACCTCTATCTTAGAAACTAGAGGATTTTCGAAACAATTAATCCAAACTATGCTTAGAGCAAGAAAGCCTTCTTCAGCTCGTGTGTATCATAGAATATGGCAAGCCTATATTCATTGGTGTACTGAAAGTTTGAATCCAAGATCTTTTAAAGGATCCAGGATTTTGGATTTCCTTCAAGCAGGATTGGATAAAGGTTTGAAAGTAGCTTCCTTGAGAGTTCAAGTATCAGCGTTAACTGTATGGTTTCAGCGAAAGATTGCTGATTTACAGGATATACGTACTTTTTCAGGGAGTTGTACATATTCAATCTCCATTTGTTCCTCCTGCAGCTCCCTGGGATTTGAATCTAGTTCTTGGATTCCTTCAGGGACCTCCGTTCGAACCACTTAAGAGAGCAGATCTTAAATGGTTAACGGTTAAAGTACTTTTTCTACTGGCAATGGCGTCAGCCAGAAGAGTGTCAGATTTAGGAGCGTTATCGTGTAAGTCTCCTTTCCGAAGTTTTTTTTCCCAGACAGAGCAGTTCTCAGAACGAGATCTGGTTATCTTCCAAAGGTGGTTTCAAAGTTTCACCTTTAATGAAGAGATTGTAGTCCCAGCTTTTCAGGTATCGGGACAATCTGCTGGAGAAGCGTCGCTGGACGTAGTCCGAGCTTTAAGAATCTACATAGAGCGTACTAGTGCCATCAGGAAAACAGATTCTCTCTTCATCCTCTACGGATTTCATAGAAGAGGATGGCCTGCTAGTAAACAGACGCTGGCGAGATGGCTCCGAATGGTAATATCAGAAGCTTATTCTCATGCAGATCTCCCTACTCCGGCTAATGTCTCTGCTCACTCTACACGTAAGGTAGGTGCTTCAGCAGAACAGATTTGTAAGGCAGCCACATGGTCTTCCATAAACACATTCATCAGACATTATGCCTTGGATACTCTTGCCTCTCATGACGCAGACTTCGGGTGAAAGGTCCTCCTGTGTAATCAGGAGCGTCCCCACCACTAAAACTGGCTTTGGGAATCCCAATGTTATCCTGTGGACCCAGCCAGAGAAATAGATGTTATTGTAAGAACTTACCGTTGATAACGTGATTTCTCTTAAGTCCACAGGGGTCCCACCCTGATGCACCTGATTTGAGGATCTTGACAATCGCTAAACCTCTTCCTTCTTGTATGGAAGGGTGTGCATGTGTGTGCTTATCGCCTAAATAGGTTTATACCTGATGCTCCTGCCTAATCGCTGTGGAAAGAACTGATTTGACTGAGTCAGTGGGCGGGATTATATGGTGAAGCCCCGATGCATCCTGGGAGGCCAGAAAGCTTGTGACCGTGTTGATGCCATTTCCGCTGTCGCTCCGGCATATCCTAATGTTATCCTGTGGACATAAGAGAAATCACGTTATCAACGGTAAGTTCTTACCATAACGTCTATTTCTGACACACCACCTGAGCAGGTTGAGGAGGCCTTTTTCACGGACAGTAAGAAAGCCCCTCTCACCTTCCCGGCATCTTAAGGAATTAAATGCTATATTTGAAAGCCTGGGAAACACCGGAGAAAAAATTCCAGATCCCTAAAAGGGTCCTGGTTGCTTTTCCCTTCCCGGAAGACGATAGAAAAAAAAAATGGGAGTCCCTGCCTATAGTTGACGCCTGTGTCTCCAGGCTGTCAAAACAGGTGGTCTTACCAGTCCCGGGATCTACCCCGTTGAAGGACCCGGCAGATAGCAAAGTGGATGCTACGCTCAAATCCATATACACTGCTTCAGGGGCTGTACTGCGGCCTACTATTGTCTGTGCATGGATTTCTAAAGCTATAGCCGAGTGGTCAATCACTCTGCAGGAGGACTTGACTACGATGGATAAAGGCAACGTTGATTTGTTTTTACGTAACATACAGGATTCTGCAGGGTTCCTGGTAGAATCCATGAAGGATCTGGGTTCCATGGCTGCGGGAATCTCCTCCGTGTCCGTCTCGGCTCGCAGGGGTCTCTGGCTGCGCCAATGGTCTGCGGACGCGGAATCCAGGAAAAGTGTTGAGAGCCTACCCAATACAGGTCAGGCTCTGTTTGGGGAGGCACTGGATGCGTGGATTGCCATGGCTACCGCGGGTAAGTCTCCTGTTCTCCCCTCAGCTGCACCGGCTATGAAGAAGCCTTTTACTCCCAACACGTCACAGTCCTTTCGGTCCGGAAGACCTAGAAAGAACAAGCCTTCTCACACCTTCTTTAGAGGTGGTCGTGCCAAAGCCAAAAAGCCTGCTCCCACAGGTTCCTGGGACCAGAAGCCTGCTTCTGGTGCCTCAAACTCCTCAGCATGACGGTGGACCGCACAGCCTGGAGGTAGGTCAGGGGGGAGCAAGACTCCGGCATTTCAGCCACGTCTGGGTGTCGTCTGGCCTAGACCCTTGGATACAGGATATTGTGTCCAGGGGGTACAGGCTGGAGTTTCAAACTCTCCCACCTCAGTTTCTTCAAATCAGGCTTGCCAGCAGAGCGATTCTTCTGGACGCTAGCCGAAAATTGGTAGTGTCCGAGGTCATTGTTCCAGTTCCGCCTATCAGTTGAACAAAGGTTACTATTCAAACCTTTTTGTAGTACCGAAGCCGGATGGTTCGGTAAGACCAATTCTGAACTTGAAATCTTTGAACCCTTATCTCAGGGACTTCAAATTCAAAATGGAGTCTCTGAGAGCAGTTATCTCAGGACTGACGGGGGAGTTCCTGGTGTCCCTGGACATTAAGGAAGCGTACCTCCACATTCCCATTTGGTCGCCGCATCAGGCCTATCTCAGGTTTGCACTGTTAGACGATCACTATCCGTTTCAGGCACTGCCGTTAGGTCTCTCCACAGCACCGAGGGTCTTCACCAAGGTGATCGCAGAGATGATAGTTCTCCGCAAGCATGGGGTGAACATTATTCCGTATCTGGACGATCTGCTGGTCAAGGCATCATCCAGAGAGAAGTTGTTACGATCCATTGCTCTCGCGACGCATCTGCTCAAGGAGCACGGTTGGATCCTGAACCTTCCAAAGTCTCATCTGGAGCCGACAAGGAGGCTGTCTTTCCTGGGGATGATCCTCGACACGGAGGTGCAGCGGGTGTTTCTATCGGTGGAGAAAGCGTTGGTGATTCAAACAATGGTCCGGGATGTCTTGAAGCCTGCCCGGGTTCGTCAGTGCATCCGCCTTCTGGGGAAGATGGTTGCCTCCTACGAGGCTCTGCAGTACGGAAGGTTTCATGCTCGATCCTTTCAGCTGGATCTCTTGGACCAGTGGTCGGGATCTCGCCTACATATGCACCAGAGGATAAGTTTGTCACCGAAAGCCAGGACTTTGCTCCTCTGGTGGCTGCAACTACCACACCTTCTGGAGGGCCGTAGGTTCGGAGTTCAGGACTGGATCCTACTAACCACGGATGCAAGTCTGAGGTTGAGGAGCAGTCGCTCAGGGGGAAACCTTCCAAGGAAGGTGGTCAAGTCAAGAATCCCTTCTCCCGATAAACATTCTGGAGCTGAGAGCTGTATACAACGGCCTTCTTCAAGCAGTCCACCTTCTGCAGGATCGGGCTGTTCAGGTGCAGTCGGACAACGTGACCACAGTGGCCTACATAAACCGACATGGCGGAACGAAGAGCAGGGCTGCGATGTCAGAGGTGACAAGGATCTTCCTCTGGGCAGAAAGGCACGTGGTGGCGATGTCCGCAATCTTCATTCCGGGAGTAGACAACTGGGAAGTGGACTTCCTCAGCAGACCCGATCTCCATCCAGAAGAGTGGGGCCTCCATCCGGAGGTGTTCGAGGAGGTAACCGATTGGTGGGGGGTTCCTCACATAGACATGATGGCCTCCCGCCTCAACAAGAAACTGCGGAGGTACTGTTCCAGGTCTAGAGACCCACAGGCAGTGGCGGTGGACGCACTAGTAGCACCGTGGGTGTTCACATAAGTGTATGTGTTCCCTCCACTAACTCTAATTCCAAAAGTTCTACAACTTATAAAAAGAACAAAGGTTCTGGCAATCTTCATTGCTCCGGACTGGCCAAGGAGGGCTTGGTACGCAGATCTGCTGGATCTACTGCTGGAAGATCCAAGGCCCCTTCCTCTTCGAGAGGATCTTCTACTGCAGGGGCCGTTCGCTTATCAAGACTTACCACGGCTACGTTTGACGGCATGGCGGTTGAGCGCCAGATCTTAGCTCGGAAGGGTATTCCGAGCGAGGTTATTCCTACCCTGCTACAGGCTAGGAAGGGGGTAACGTCTAAACATTACTATCGAATTTGGGAAAAATGTGTCTTGGTGTGAATCCAAGAAATTTCCTGCGGTGGAGTTTCAACTTGGATGTTTTCTCCTTTTCCTGCAAGCAGGTGTTGATATGGGCCTGAGATTCGGCTCCATCAAGGTCCAGATCTCAGCTTTGTCCGTTTTCTTCCAAAAACAATTGGCTGTCCTCCCTGAGGTTCAGACCTTTTTAAAAGGGGTTATGCACATCCGGCCTCCCTTTGTGGCGCCAATGGCACCCTGGGATCTTGATGTGGTATTACAGTTCCTGCAATCAGATTGGTTTGAGCCTCTACAGGAGGCTGAATTCAAATTTCTTACGTGGAAGGCGGTCACTTTGTGGCCTTAGCTTCTGCTCGCCGCGTGTCGTAATTGTGGGCTTTGTCCTGTAACAGTCCCCTATCTGGTCTTCCATGAAGATAGGGCGGAACTCAGGACTCGTCCGCAGTTTCTTCCTAAGGTTATGTCAGCTTTTCATATCAACCAACCTAGTGTGGTGCCAGTGGCTACTGACTCCTCAATTGCTTCAAAGGCCTTGGATGTTGTGAGGGCTTTGAAGATTTATGTGAAGATGATGGCTCGTCATAGAAAATCTGACTGTCCTCTATGATCCCGAGAAAATTGGGTGTCCTGCTTCTAAGCAGTCGATTTCACGCAGGACCAGCATGCATATTCTACGGCAGGATTGCCGTGTCCAAAATCTGTTAAGGCCCACTCAACTCGTAAGGGGGGCTCTTCCTGAGCGGCTGCCCGGGGTGTCTCGGCTATGCAGCTTTGCCGAGCAGCTACTTGGTCTGGGTCGAACACGTTTGCTAAGTTTTACAAGTTCAATACTTTGGCCTCTGATGACCTCAAGTGTGGTCAAGCAGTTTTGCAGGAGCCTCTGCGCTCTCCCTCCCGTTCTAGGATCTTTGGTACATCCCCATGGTACTAATATGGACCCCAGCATCCTCTATGACGTAAGAGAAAATAGGATTTTAATTACCTACCTGTAAATCCTTTTCTCGTAGTCCGTAGAGGATGCTGGGCGCTCGCCCAGCGCTTCGTTTTCCTGCAGTGGTTATTTAGTTCAGTACTACCTGGTTCCTAGGTAAGTTCTGCGTTCTTTATTGTTTCAGTACTGTTTCAGCTGTTGCTGAGTTTTCCGGCATGTTGGCTTGATTTGTCTTGTGTGAGCTGGTATGAATCTCGCCACTATCTGTGTGTTTCCTTTTCTCGAAATATGTTGTCTCCTCGGGCACAGTTTCTAGACTGAGTCTGGTAGGAGGAGCATAGAGGGAGGAGCCAGCCCACACTGTTAAACTCTTAAAGTTCCAATGGCTCCCAAGGGACCCGTCTATACCCCATGGTACTAATATGGAACCCAGAATCCTCTACGGACTACGAGTAAAAGGATTTACCGGTAGGTAATTAAAATCCTATTTTTCTCTTACGTCCTAAAGGATACTGGGAATCCATTTAGTGCCATGGGGATGTACCAAAGCTCCTAAACCGGGTGGGAGAATGTTGCGGTTCCTGCAGAACAGATTGACCAAACTGAAGGTCCTCAGAGGCCAAAGTATCGAACTTGTAGAACTTTGCAAACGTGTTCGAATCTGACCAAGTGGCTGCTCGGCAGGTCTGTAAAGCTGAGACACCCCGGGCAGCCGCCCAAGAACAACACACTGACCTAGTAGAGTGGGCCTGTACAGACTTTGGAACTGGCAATCCTGCCATGGAATAAGCATGCTGGATAGTAAGCCTGATCCAGCGTGCAATAGACTGCTTTGAAGCAGGACACCCAATATTATTGGGATCCGAGAACGAATAGCGAGTCGGATTTTCTGTGACGAGCTGTTCTGTTTACATACACCTTCAAAGCCTTACAACATCCAAAGAAGAGCACTGGAGCCGGCGCTGGCTGTTTCTCCAATAATAAATAATTAGAAAACTATGGATGATTGTAAAAACACACTTAAATTTATTAGCTAAACATCAAATAATAAAACTAAGATTAAAATTCACATATACACATGAAGTTTAGGGCATATATAGAGCTGTGAAGCATTTAAATTGGCTGCTAATGAGTGTCCACTATGGATCCCAGACTAGAACACTGGACAAAGTTCCTTGGGGAAAAGAAATCGATACAGCTGGTGTTACCCGTGAGGACGGAGGCTTCCAGAGGCTTTAGATTGACAGCAAGCAAGCTGTGCCACTTGTATTCAAGCTGGGTCTCTCCAGTCGGTGCTGTAATGTGAATGTCCCACAGAGAAAATTCCAAAGCAGGTGTTCCAAAGCTGTTTGTTATGAGTCCATATCTGGATCCGTTGTAGCGTGGAGCACTAGGCTCGGTCACCTAGCTTCATCAGAAGTAAAGCTCCCTCTGGTTAAGGGATCTATTTAAACCCTATTAACGACCTGATGCCCGACAGGTGTGCAGAAATTACTATTCAATCATCCACAGTATTAATAAAGAAAAACAGCAATTCTACATTATCAATATAGTCCTATTAGATAAAAAGAGCAATTGGTAGGAGGCAAACCCACAAAGAAAGTATAAAACAATACATATATACAAGAAATAGAACTGGATATGGCAGGGGTTAAAGGTCAGTGCAATCACATGACCCACTTCCAGAGCATATATTGTATTAGTAATGGTGGTTCTTTCATCACTCTTAAGAACCCGCCCGTGCTTGGGGAACCATACCCATCGACCTGCAAAAGTTACCTGAGACACTATAATCTTGTAGGGGAGAGATGCCCCAGCCTCGGTGTTCCGTCCGGCGGTCTCCGTGCTTCCCGGTCACATGGCCGGCGACGGCCAATGAAAATGGCCTGACGGATGTATCCAGGTTGCTATGCAACCCGAGTACACTCCGACGCACGGCACAATGACGGGGGTTGCCCAGTTGCTAAGCAACCCGAGTGAACACTGTCGCGATGCGCGATTACGTCACTTTCCCATCACGTGACCCGCGAGGCGGGACAGCGCGGCCGGGGAGGGAGAATAAGTCTGTGCCCAGCTGTGGGCATCTCCAAAGCACATCGAACCACACTTAGAAGTTTAGGAGAAATTGAACATGTATGTAAATAGTTATTAACCATACAGTAACACTTTAATTAACATTAAATACATATTATTTTACGGCCCCAGCAGTCAAAGCTTGTCTGTATGTCAGATTTTATGAGAGGCACAAATTTCCTCATATCTATCAGATAGCCTACCCCTATAATCAGACTCCATGGGATAGTTGTATATATTAAAGATTCGATAGATGATATACTTCATATCTTCCTTAATTCTCCCAAAGAGTATTTGATGAATTAACAAGGGATACAGAAAATAATAGTAATAAAAATTAATTAAATAATGGAAAGTATCACGTTAAAAGTGACAATAAAAAAGAAAAAAAAATATTAAATAATAAATACATGAGTATTCCATTGAAAAAATTCCTTTTTCAATGGAATACTCATGTATTTATTATTTAATTTATTGTGCCGTGCGTCGGAGTGTACTCGGGTTGCATAGCAACCTGGATACATCCGTCAGGCCATTTTCATTGGCCGTCGCCGGCCATGTGACCGGGAAGCACGGAGACCGCCGGACGGAACACCGAGGATGGGGCATCTCTCCCCTACGAGATTATAGTGTCTCAGGTAACTTTTGCAGGTGGATGGGTATGGTTCCCCAAGCACGGGCGGGTTCTTAAGAGTGATGAAAGAACCACCATTACTAATACAATATATGCTCTGGAAGTGGGTCATGTGATTGCACTGACCTTTAACCCCTGCCATATCCAGTTCTATTTCTTGTGTATATATGTATTGTTTTACACTTTCTTTGTGGGTTTGCCTCCTACCAAGTGCTCTTTTTATCTAATAGGACTATATTGATAATGTAGAATTGCTGTTTTTCTTTATTAATACTGTGGATGATTGAATAGTAATTTCTGCACACCTGTCGGGCATCAGGTCGTTAATAGGGTTTAAATAGATCCCTTAACCAGAGGGAGCTTTACTTCTGATGAACCTAGGTGACCGAGCCTAGGGAAACGCGTTAAGTGTAAAAGCTGCCATCACCACTACCACAAGTCCTCCACGCTACAACGGATCCAGATATGGACTCATAACAAACAGCTTTGGAACACCTGCTTTGGAATTTTCTCTGTGGGACATTCACATTACAGCACCGACTGGAGAGACCCAGCTTGAATACAAGTGGCACAGCTTGCTTGCTGTCAATCTAAAGCCTCTGGACGCCTCCGTCCTCACGGGTAACACCAGCTGTATCGATTTCTTTTCCCCAGGGAACTTTGTCCAGTGTTCTAGTCCGGGATCCATAGTGGACACTCATTAGCAGCCAATTTAAATGCTTCACAGCTCTATATATATGCCCTAAACTTCATGTGTATATGTGAATTTTAATCTTAGTTTTATTATTTGATGTTTAGCTAATAAATTTAAGTGTGTTTTTACAATCATCCATAGTTTTCTAATTATTTATTATTGGAGAAACAGCCGGCTCCAGTGCTCTTCTTTGTTAAAAATTCTTTTGGGACTGACCATCCCTTGCTGGCAGCTGTGACAGCGCGTCTGGAATTGCTCTTTTCTCTTTTTTACAACATCCAAAGACTTTGAAGTAGTAGAGGTGTCTGTCACAGCCGGAACCACAATAGATTGGTTGATGTGAAAAGCGGACACCACCTTAGGAAGAAATTGCTGACGAGTTCTGAGTTCAGCTCTGTCCTCATGGAAAATTAAGTAGGGATTCTTGTGAGACAACACCCCTAGTTCCAACACACGTCTTGCTGAGGCCAAGGTCAATAGTGGGACGGTCTTCCACATGAGATACTTTACATCGAGCTCCTGTAACAGTTCAAACCAGTCCAATTGGAGGAACTGCAGCACCAAATTGAGATCCCAAGGTGCCGTGGGAGGCACAAAGGGAGGCTGGATGTGCAGAACACCTTTCAAGAATGTCTGGACCTCAGGGAGCCATTTGTTTCTGAAAGAAAATAGACAACGATGAAATCTGGACTTTAAGGGAACCTAGGCGTAGGCCCACATCCACTCCCGACTGCAGAAAAAGCAGTAGACGTCCTAGATGAAATTCCACTGCGGAATATTGTCTGCTCTCACACCAAGAGACATACTTCTTCCATATACAGTAGTAATGTTTAGACGTTACACCTTTCCTGGCTTGGATCATAGTCTGGATGACTGTCAGGAATCCCTCCCCTGGCTAGAATCAGCCGTTCAACCTCCATGCCGTTAAACGTAGTCGTGGTAAGTCTTGATAGACGAATGGGCCCTGTTGCAGAAGATCCTCGCGAAGAGGTAGAGGCCACAGATCTTCGAGGAACATCTCCAGAAGGTCCACATACCAGGCCCTTCTTGGCCAGTCTGGAGCAATGAGAAATCCTTGCTAATCTTTTTAGAATTCTTGGGATCAGAGGAAGTTGAGGAAACACGTTCACCATCTGGTAGACCCATGGAGTAGTCAGAGCGTCTACTGCCACTGCCTGTGGGTCTCTCGACCTGGAACAATACTGCTTGAGCTTCTTGAGATGAGAGGCCATCATGTCGATTTGTGGATATCCCCACCGACGTGTCAAGCACCTGAACACTTCCGGGTGAAGGCACCACGCCCCCGGGTACAGGTCCTGTCTGCTGAGGAAGTCTGCTTCCCAGTTGTCTACTCCCGGAATGAAGAACGCCGACAACGCCATGGTGTGTTTTTCTGCCCAGAGGAGAATGCATGACACCTCTGACATTGCTGCTATGCTTTTCGTTCCGCCCTGTCTGTTTATGTACGTTACCGCCCTGAGTATACTCTAGTGAGCCCCCTGGGGAAGAGGAACACTGTGCCTTACATGAAACACACACTTATTCTGACAGTACACACACATACAGGAAAAGGTTAAATGCACAAATAACCTACAAAGAGCCATTCAAGAAAGACCTGGAGATAGCCTGGAGCCAGCACACAGCGCCCTTACTGCTAATGCCAAGCTTAGCCAGGTCGCAGACTAAGTACCCAGATTGGGGACTTAGTACACTAGTAAGTGCTCACTCCCCTGCTACCGCTGAGGTAATCTGGAGTCTCACCGGAGGAGCTGCGCGTCCCTGTCAGTCAGCGTCTGTATCCACTGCAGAGAGAAAATGACGCTGGAGAGCTGCTGGATCCGTTCATAGTGAAGGCCCGCCCCTTCAATGGTGCACAGTCTTATACTGGCTGAGGTAATAGTGCTTAAAATGGAGTCAGTCGCCTTCTAAGTCTGTAATGCCAGTCTGGGTGCTGTGTACACCTGTAGTGTATTTAGACTCAGTTAGCTCCCTCACAGGCAGTGCTGTGTATTGAGTCTTGAGACTCCGTAGAAGCCGTGCGTCTTTGTACCTTCATGCCGCCATAATTCCCGGCGACCCGCTAACCACTCTTCTTTCTTCTGGCTCTGTAAGGGGTGGCGGCGTGCTGTGGGAATGTACGCTTGCCGTGGTGGGGTGTGCGAATAGTTTCCTCAGGAGCTAGGGTCCTGTCAGCCGGGATTGGGACTATTGAACCCTTAAGAGGCTGGGCCGTTTTCTCTCTTCTCGCTGCCCCCCACCCCCCTCCCCAAGTCCCATGAAGCAGGCAGGCTGGTGCCATCCAGTCCTGCCTGAAACTAAACAAACAGAGAAAATAAATGCAGAAAACTCTTCAGGAGCTTCCAGCAACGTGACCGGCTCCTCCGGCACATTTTCTAAACTGAGTCTGGTATGAGGGGCATAAAGGGAGGAGCCAGCGCACAATATCAAATTCTTAGTGCCCAAGGCTCCTAGTGGACCCTTCTATACCCCATGGTACTAAATGGATTCCCAGTATCCTCTAGGTAAGAGAGAAACAGTGTAGGTGCAGTATGATAAAGAGTGCAACATCGATTTCCAGTGCCATGCTACAGACTGGATGTGCTGCCCTAAGCAGAGTGCCCATCAGTAACACTGAACACAGTAGGCAGGGTCTTTTTATACCACTTCTTTAGGCACATCCATAGTGATCACAAGCAATGTCTAGTGTCTCTACTGGTACCTCTGTGGGATACTACTTCCTCTACATGAGGGTGTTGCTCACAGGAGTGGTTTCTCTACCACATTATATAACGGGTCGGCTTGGCCAACCTGTGGCACTCCAACTGTTGTGAAACTACAGGTCCCAGCATGCTTTACCAGCTGATCAGTGCCAGTTTGGCCAGACCTTGGTCAGCGGTCATTTACTTAGGCTTGTTTTTTACACTTCACTGAGGTTCCGACCTATTCAATAGGGTCTGTTTTTTTCCGACAAGTTGGGAATTCCCAACTTGGCGGAGAACACGTGGATTGGTGGAATAGCTGTGGATCCATGTGCTTTTGTCGGAAACGTGGCCAAATCCGACAGGTTTTGGCCCTGTTTCTGACCATCTCAATCCAACTTTTAAAAAAGTCAGATTGAGGAGACGTGGAGCGGGGCATATAGGCAGGTACCCCTATAGATAGATGGGCATCTCCAATACCCCTCCCCCCCCCAGCTCTGTTGACAGAAGCATGGACGGAACACCGGGAACGGTCGCCTTTGGCCACTCTATTGCATTGTTGGAAAGGATCCGACTTGAATTGAATATACCCCTGAGTACCTGCCGCTTTTATTACAGAATACTTTGTTTTAGAGTATTACCAATTTTTTTGCTTGCCTCTGCAGGGACCAATTCACTCAATGACATTTACTCCCAATGGAAAGTTCCTTGCCAGTGGAGGCACAGATGGCAGAGTCTTGCTTTGGGACATTGGTCATGGTTTGATGGTTGGCGAGTTAAAGGGTCACACAAATACAATCTATGCACTTAAATTTAGCCGTGATGGAGAGATTTTAGCATCAGGTATGTTCTGACTATAATTAATGCACAATGGAGGCAGTTGCATGATATAAAACTATTTCTGAAAAGCTCCCCAGAATATATAGCTGTATATAGTTACGTGCCTAATTGGACAAAGTATTTAAAGGGGACCCTTACCCAAACAGACAGAATTTGAGTGGAGTTCCAGTTGATAAAAATGAATGCAGAATATTTTGTATTTGGATGTTTCACGCTTTATTTGGTCAGATCCATGGAAGGCTGCCTTGACCTTGAGACAATCTCCTTGCTTCTGCCAGTATTGTGTTAATGAAAAACACATGGCCTCAGCAGATATGAGCAGGATGTTCCTGTATCAGAATGGCAGTGCATGTTCTTTACCATCCTACTACTGGCAGTTGAGTGTTGGTGGTAGGGTTTTAGTTTGAACGGTTTTAGGTTCTCGGGGGCAGATTTATTAAGCTCGTGAAGTGATAAAGTGGAAGGTGATAAATGACCAGCCATTCAGCTCCTAACTACCATGTCAAAGGCTGGGTTTGAAAAATGACAGGAGCTGACTGGCTGGTCCTTTATCACCTTCCAATTTATCACTTTACCGAGCTTAATAAATCTGCCCCTCAACCTTTTATGGGGGTGTGGGTTGCTATTCTAAACTGTCTCCAGTTTGGCTAGTTCAGGGGAGATTATATTGCATAAAAAACTCTACTGTTCTACTTCTATCTGCTCTTATGCCACTGTCCTACTGGCACCCTAACAGTTCAGGTTTTAAGGCTATTCAAGCTATCACCCCCCAAAACAGGTTTTTCTTTTATTTATTTATATATATTTTCTATTAAAAATTCACATAAAAGGAATATATATGGGGGATTTCCCCCCCCCCCAATTATAAATAACTTTCCACTCCCTCCCATTGACAGCAGAACCCTCAGTGTTTTTAAATCCTTATAATACTAACCTCCACCACTCACCATTATTAGTAAAAATTAAATACATTTTTATAAACCCCTCCCCTCGGGGGGGGTGTCACTATCCCCCTGCTGCAGCTGATCTCTGTACTTGCATATATCAGCTCCATAGAGTGTGGAGTTCCCCTCCCTGCACTGTGATTCCCTGGTGCATGCATTCCATAGCAGCTGCATGGCATTCTGGCAGTAAGAGATCACAGCATCACTGTGGTCTGGGGAGCCTGAGGAGATTAGTTTTCCACTCATGCAGAATTGATTTCTTAATCTAGAAGTGGGGGTACACTGGGGCATTGTGTTGCATCTGGCCATGCAATGTACTTCTGGTTCTGGTCACATCACATGTGACAATGCCAGGCAAGGGGGTAATTAGCACCAATATACCATCTGCAAAGCATGGATAGATCCTTAAAACCTAGGCTATTAGGGTTTCCCAAACGCAGCCCTCAAGACACCGTGTTGTTCAATTTTTCTGTTGCAGTTTGTTTTATTCATTCCTCTGAATCCCCCCACCTTTTCTTTTTTAGGCTCTATGGATAATACTGTTTGTTTATGGGATGCAATAAAGGCTTTTGAAGACTTAGAAACAGATGACTTTACAAGTGCTACAGGGCATATAAATTTACATGAACACTCCCAAGAGATGCTGCTAGGTACTTATTTGACTAAATCTACCCCTGTAGTCCATCTTCATTTCACACGAAGAAACCTACTTCTGGCTGCTGGCGCTTATAGCCCCCAGTGAACTGATGCACTTTATATTTAATGCAAAAATATCATCTTCCGTCGTTTAACCTGCAAATGTCCAACAAAGGGCAAAGGACTTGTTATGCAACGAAGTTACCAAATGGGATACAGATGTCAATTTTCTTTGTAGCAAGAGTCTCTTGCGTTCTCTGCACTGCCTTGTTTGTCCCAGACTGCCTTCACTTGTAAAGTAACAGGGATCAAACACAACTGCGGAACTGGTGCTGTGATCATTTGACAGTTATAGTTTGAGCACTGAGTGCTTGTGTTTATATAACGCTTTATTTGATGACTAATTCAGCATTTGTCCATCAGATTTCAGAAGATATGTGTGATGTACTACACTGCAGCAGTGTTAAGTATTTGCCTACATGGAAATAAACAGCATCATTGTAGAAATCAATGACTAATGCTAAAGACACTGTGCACGACCCAGTTTTCTTGAAAACCCAGATGAAAGAATTCTCCTTTTCCATCCTTCGTCTCTTGAGGAGTAGTCACTTTATCAAAATTGATATTTCTGCATTTGTCCTTGCCCCTAAACTTGTGGTTCAAAATCCCAAATATAAATGCTGTACTATAAAGTATATAGACTTTTTGGCCAGTTGTCACGTGAATTTAAACGCTCAGGTATTTTTTTTTTTCTCTTTGTATGTAACCTCCAGTCATTTTAATCTCAAAAACCACTTAACTATTCCAATACATTGGTGTGACATGGAGTCATTTAAGTTACATACCTTCTTCTCACTTTAAGTTATTTGGGAGACAGTGTTCTAATTTACATATGAACCTTTTATTGTACTGAAGTTCCCAACCAAGTATGGGTCTACATAAATATCCCCATAACACATTGAAATGTTACTACCTCTAACTGGAATAAGCCTAGGCTGATTCAGATGGATGCTAGAGCAATAGACAGACGCAGCAGAAAACCTACTTGTGACATTTATTTCATCATATACCTCTAACAGAATGTGCTGACGTGTAACATGAACAGCTGGGCAGGATGTACAGTAGCTGCCACTTTTTGTACAGTTTTTTTTAAACTTGATATTTTGTAAATAAAAGAAAACAAGTATAAGTTCTGTGTCTTTAATGGTATATCAGTGAGTGTCCAGCACGGGATCGATCTACAGCTTTGATTTCAGCCTCAACATCCAGGATCCTGTTGACAAATTCACAAGTGAGAATGGCTGAAATTCATAGTTAAGTGCAACACACCATTAACATCTAAGCTCAGGGGCAGCATGTCACATTAGCGCTTGTTCCTCAAGGCACACTACTGGTTCTAAAGGCCCATATACACTGCTGATTTGGGGAGAGATGTGTGCTGAGTGGTTCACTCAGTACACATCTCTCCCCCCCACTCAGCGCGATGTGTGCTGAGCGTGCAGGGGGTGCTCATTTCACCCAGCGGGTGATGTGAGCGACCTGCTGGATAGCGATGCGCGGGGCTGCGCATCGCTGTGAGGGGTACATACGGAGTGATCTCTGCTTAAAATCTAAGCAATCTGACATTGCTTAGATTTTAAGCAGCGATGTCAGATTGCTTAGATTTTAAGCAGCGATCGCTCCGTGAGTCCCCCACTTTAGGCTATTATGTGTTTGAATGTAGGTGACTTAAGAACCTCAGTCATTTTGGTTAAACATACTCAAACAGATTCTTAAAACCTGCACTTTTTGGGTGCCATGAGGAATGTGCTTGGGTAATATTTCTCTTAACTGCTGGTAAAATATCACAGTGTGTATGGAATGTTCAAGTAGCAAAACTTCTGAAGGATTTAACTACATAAAATACTTTAGAGACAAATAATTAATGAACTTCTAACAAGTAGGTGAATGAGTGAGATGCTCTCCCCCTGAACACTAAAGTCCTATCAGCACCTTAGTTTTCATTTGTACAATCCCTTACGTCAGGGGTGGCCAGACTTTGGTGATCTACTTTGAAAGCTGAAAAGCTTTTGTGATCTACCTAGGTGGGATAATGGCGTGGTAAAACAAAACAAAAAAAAGAGACGTAGCCTTGCTGCACAGAGTGTAATAACTGTCTCGCACGAAATAACACATTGGCCCCCACAGGTATAAACCTCAAACACATGACCCCCCCCAGTTACAGATGTGCCCCCACTGTGCCATGTGCCCGCAGTGCCAGATATACCCCCATAGTGCTGCTCACTGTTTTGCTGTGTGGAGAGCGCAGCGCGCGCTTCTCCTGGCTGCCGGCAGTGTGTATATCTCAAAGCAGGTGCCAGTCTGCGAGCTCTGATTGGCTAATGAACCGGCACCTGATTTTAGCTATACACTCAGCCGTCACTGCCGGAGACCAGACTGAGGGGCAGGGCAGCGCTCTCCTCGTGTGGATAGGCGGCGGATTGCAATCAACTGTTTGGCCACCCCTGCCTTACGTTCTCCACCCTAGCATTATAGTCTGGTACTATGGAAAGGATACACCCACTTTGGGATACTTAAAGTAAGTTCCAAAAAGGCTCCTCCCATTTTTTTTTTTTTTTAATAGCTGCATTCTCTACAGCAAGCATTCCCAACCACAGTCCTCAAGGCACACCAACAGTGCATGTTTTAGTGATATCCAGGCTGCAGCACAGATGGTTAAATCAAAATAACTGAGCTACTAATTAAGTCACCTTTTCTGAAGCCTGGATATCACTAAAACCTGTACTGTTAGTGTGCCTTGAGAACCATGGTTGGGAATGCCTGCTCTACAGGACCATTTTCATGAATGCACCTCCCAGCTAACAGACACTCAGGGACATCCCAACATCCGCAATCAATTTGGCGTTGTGCAGAAGGATTGTGCAAATTAATCTGCAATGTATGGGTGTTTAGATTGCAGATTCAGTTGGAAAATAAATTACGATTATTAAATCAGGTTATCCAACATGTTGGATTTGACAGATCAATTGGAGCTGTAGATTGCTAGTGTATGGTAACAATCATCAGATTTGCAGAACATTACTACTAAACTGATGAGCCTTTCAAGATTGGCAGATAGTTATTTGCTGAAAATGATCTTATGTATGAGTGCAGATTTATGAATCTAAATACAGGTGGAAATAAAACACTCAAATCTGCTAATTGTTTTTTGTGATTACTGATGTATAAGGCCTTTACATAAGACTATACGCTGGTGATGTAAGCAACCAAAATGCTTACTGCACAAAGTCAACCCAGCAAGTAAAGAGATCTCCAACAAGACCACCCCTTCCACGAGCCCACCCCTCATAAAGCAAGCACTGCATATAAAGCCCACTCCCACAGGGAGCCAGCTAAACAGTAAGTGAGATAATAGGAAACCGATAGGGTTGTCCCAGTTGTAAAGAAAATACCTGGGGAGAACACTAGATTAGGTTGAATATTGGTAATGTTATCCAAAGGCCCATACACACTAGAAGATTTTGAGCTCAAAGCAGCTCACATTTGGCGTTTTGAGCTCAAAATCTACTGGTGTGTATGGGCTGGCGATGAGCGCTCCCGTGTCATCGCCAGCGAGGTGGGCAATCATGCGTTTCTTTTTCATCCACGAGGGGTCCCTGGAGTACTCTTGGGATATGGATGGTGCATTAGCAGGAATAGGCACATTTAAATATTTAAATTAGTAACCCTCCACACTCCCAAGATACCCCAGTGTTTTATTGTGCCTTGCCGGTAAGGCACACGTTTGGAGGCTTCTCCACACTTTTCAAACTTTTTCTTTTTTGATTTCCTAAACCCATCCCAGCTTACCAAGAAGCGTGGGTCCGGGTTTGGGGGGCACTGCTAAGTGCAGCATTGGCTTGTCGGCGCTCAGAAAAGAAGCCCCGGCATAGACCTCATCAGCAGAAGCTGATTCAGCCTAAGGCTGCAGGAGCTGAGCCTCTACTTTACCCAGGTAAGGAGCAGGCAGCTCACACTGCCACCGCTCTGTTTTACATTGACATTTGGCAGTGGATGCTTTGTGGTACTGGAGAGCGGAGCTGTCCGCTCATGCTGCCGTCCCTCCATGTGTGGGACTGCACGTGTACTGATGGGGGAGTTCGCAAGTTGTTATAGCCGATGCGCGCTCCCCCTACCCAGCCACAGTCTGCAACACTGCTGGGCGCCCACCGCCATGGTAAGCTCCACAGCTGCTGCGGCTCACTCCTGCTTGCAGCCGCGGACAGTTCTTACAACTGCTACGGACCACCAGCTCTGTTCCCCTGCATTTCGCTGAGGGGGGAGATCGCAGTTACTGCTAGCGGGACTTTCTAATCAACACAGGCAGCACCGCAGCTCACAGCAGCAGGGGCGAGCTGTAAAGTCACCAGTCCAGCTTTTTACCTCTCACAAAGGGCGTCTGTTCATAGTTGGTGTATTAAAACAGGCGATTAAGCCTGAATCAAGTGCTGAATTAGGTAAGGATTACCGTATCTAAGTAAAAAACACAAACATAAGCACATGGCTGGACGCATTTTAACACTACTTTTTTGGTTCTTCTTGAGAGAATTTGGTATCGCCTACAACTCAGCCACTGGAGGGTGCAGAGGTGTTAGTAGGAATTTCAGCGAAACACGTTTAAGATCTTTAGTGTGTTTCAGGTGCTGTGCACTTCTGACTTTTACACACTTTAGTAAAAAATTTTTACTGAGTCGTGGGGACTTGTGTTTCACTGTATACCTGTCTGTGTGCATGATGAGTAAAGCTAATACAAAGTCACAGAAGCAGCTTGTCTGCTATACCTTTGAGTGTGTGTTACCTGATGGAATTTCCATGGGTCCAAATACGAACTTCTACCCTGATCCTCCTTGGGCAATGATGGTAGGTGAGAGATACTGAGTTAAAGTCAGAGTTGGCTGCTGCGCGAAAAGATCGCGAGGCCGTTAGGTCTGCTTCTAGGTTAATGCTGTTTGAGCTGCCAGAATGGGCGCAGGATTTACAAAAGTCCAGGAATAGCTCAATTCTTAAAAGTAGTCATTGTTTCTCATAATTTACCGGTTTCAGCTGTGTTGCATTCTGATGATTCAATGCCAGACCTTATATCTCAGGAGGAACAAGAGGAAGGTGAATTGGGCCAGGAGTAAAATAGTGAGTTACTGATAGTCCGGCCATTGATAATCTCATCAGGGCAGTACACCAGGTACTAAATGTTACCGAGACTGAGGAACCTCTATCAAATGAAGTTTTATTTGCTAAAAAACAGAAGGCCACTGTGCGTTTTCCTTATTCAGATTCTCTTAATAAGCAGTTAACAGTTTTATCTGGATTTTTCCATGCTTCTGTTTTCTATGCCTCGGCGGTCTGTCTACCTACCCGTTCCCAGAGTCTGTGACAACTAAATGGAAAATTCCACCAACAGTGGATACCAGAGTTTCAAAACTTTCAAAAAAGTTAACAATTCCAGTCCCAGCTGCAATGACGCTTATAGACCCGTCAAAGCATAAGCTATGCTAAAGTCAATGTATACAGTAGTAGGGGTGGTGTTTAGACCTGCTTTAGTTGGAGTTTGGGTTAACAAGGCTGTAGCTGCATAGGCTACACAGCTCAAGTTAGGCCTACAACAGGATCTTTCCTTAGACCAGCTTTTACTTTTTGCTGATCACATTTGTGAATCGTCTTGAGTATTTAGGTAAGGCTTCTATGGACGTCAGCCAGGTTAGTTCTCGGCCTTCAGCTGCACAAGTTGCGGCCCAACGGGCGCTTTGGCTGCGTTCTTGGCAGGCTGAGGCAGAGTCAAAACGAGGAATAGAAGCGTTACCTTACACTGGCGATATGTTATTTGATTCTGAATTGGACAAATTGATTTCTCAGGCTACTGGGGAAAATAAGAATTTACTCACCGGTAATTCTATTTCTCGTAGTCCGTAGTGGATGCTGGGTACTCCGTAAGGACCATGGGGAATAGACGGGCTCTGCAGGAGACTGGGCACTCTTTAAAGAAAGATTAGGTACTACATCTGGTGTGCACTGGCTCCTCCCTCTTTGCCCCTCCTCCAGACCTCAGTTAGGGAAACTGTGCCCGGAAGAGCTGACATTACTAGGAAAGGATTTGGAATCCCGGGTAAGATTCATACCAGCCACACCGTACAACTTGTGATAACTATACCCAGTTAACAGTATGAACAATAGCTGAGCCTCATTTAACAGATGGCTCAGAACAATAACCCTATAGTTAAGCAATAACTATATACAAGTATTGCAGAAGTCCGCACTTGGGACGGGCTCCCAGCATCCACTACGAGAAATAGAATTACCGGTGAGTAAATTTTTATTTTCTCTGACGTCCTAGTGGATGCTGGGTACTCCGTAAGGACCATGGGGATTATACCAAAGCTCCCAAACGGGTGGGAGAATGCGGATGACTCTGCAGCACCGCATGAGCAAACTCAAGGTCCTCCTCAGCCAGGGTATCAAACTTGTAGAATGTTGCAAACGTGTTTGACCCTGACCAGGTAGCAGCTCGGCAAAGTTGTAAAGCCGAGACCCCTCGGGCAGCCGCCCAAGAAGAGCCCACCTTCCTCGTGGAACGGGCTTTGACTGATTTAGGATGCGGCAGTCCAGCCGCAGAATGTGCAAGTTGAATCGTGCTACAGATCCAGCGAGCAATAGTCTGCTTTTAGAAGCAGGAGCACCCAGCTTGTTGGGTGTATGCAGGATAAACAGCGAGTCAGTTTTTCTGACTCTAGCCGTCCTGGAAACAATAAGAATTTACTTACCGATAATTCTATTTCTCGGAGTCCGTAGTGGATGCTGGGGTTCCTGAAAGGACCATGGGGAATAGCGGCTCCGCAGGAGACAGGGCACAAAAAAGTAAAGCTTTACTAGGTCAGGTGGTGTGCACTGGCTCCTCCCCCCATGACCCTCCTCCAGACTCCAGTTAGGTACTGTGCCCGGACGAGCATACACAATAAGGGAGGCATTTTGAATCCCGGGTAAGACTCATACCAGCCACACCAATCACACCGTACAACTTGTGATCTAAACCCAGTTAACAGTATGACAACAGAAAGGGCCTCTTAAAGATGGCTCCTTAACAATAACCCGAATTAGTTAACAATAACTATGTACAAGTATTGCAGATAATCCGCACTTGGGATGGGCGCCCAGCATCCACTACGGACTCCGAGAAATAGAATTATCGGTAAGTAAATTCTTATTTTCTCTATCGTCCTAAGTGGATGCTGGGGTTCCTGAAAGGACCATGGGGATTATACCAAAGCTCCCAAACGGGCGGGAGAGTGCGGATGACTCTGCAGCACCGAATGAGAGAACTCCAGGTCCTCCTTTGCCAGGGTATCAAATTTGTAAAATTTTACAAACGTGTTCTCCCCCGACCACGTAGCTGCTCGGCAGAGTTGTAATGCCGAGACCCCTCGGGCAGCCGCCCAAGATGAGCCCACCTTCCTTGTGGAGTGGGCTTTTACAGTTTTAGGCTGTGGCAGGCCTGCCACAGAATGTGCAAGTTGAATTGTGTTACAAATCCAACGAGCAATCGACTGCTTAGAAGCAGGTGCGCCCAACTTGTTGGGTGCATACAATATAAACAGCGAGTCAGATTTTCTGACTCCAGCCGTCCTTGCAATGTATATTTTTAAGGCTCTGACAACGTCCAACAACTTGGAGTCCTCCAAGTCGCTAGTGGCCGCAGGCACCACAATAGGTTGGTTCAGATGAAATGCTGATACCACTTTAGGGAGAAAATGCGGACGAGTCCGCAGTTCTGCCCTATCCGAATGGAAGATTAGATAAGGACTTTTATAAGATAAAGCCGCCAATTCAGATACTCTCCTGGCAGAGGCCAGGGCTAGTAACATAGTCACTTTCAATGTGAGATATTTCAAATCCACCTTTTTCAATGGTTCAAACCAATGGGATTTGAGGAAATCTAAAACTACATTTAGATCCCACGGTGCCACCGGAGGCACCACAGGAGGCTGTATATGCAGTACTCCCTTGACAAAAGTCTGGACCTCAGGGACAGAGGCCAATTCTTTTTGGAAGAATATTGACAGGGCCGAAATTTGAACCTTAATGGATCCCAATTTGAGACCCATAGATAATCCTGATTGCAGGAAATGTAGGAAACGACCCAGTTGGAATTCCTCCGTCGGAACCTTCCGATCCTCGCACCACGCTACATATTTTCGCCAAATGCGGTGATAATGTTTCACGGTGACTTCCTTCCGTGCCTTAATCAAGGTAGGAATGACTTCTTCTGGAATGCCTTTCCCTTTTAGGATCTGGCGTTCAACCGCCATGCCGTCAAACGCAGCCGCGGTAAGTCTTGAAAAAGACAGGGACCCTGCTGTAGCAGGTCCCTTCTCAGAGGTAGAGGCCACGGTTCGTCCGTGAGCATCTCTTGAAGTTCCGGATACCAAGTCCTTCTCGGCCAATCCGGAACCACTAGTATTGTTCTTACTCTTCTTTGCCGTATGATCTTCAATACCTTTGGTATGAGCGGCAGAGGAGGAAACACATACACTGACTGGTACACCCAAGGAGTTACCAGTGCGTCCACAGCTATTGCCTGTGGATCTCTTGACCTGGCGCAATATTTGTCCAGTTTCTTGTTGAGGCGAGACGCCATCATGTCTACAATTGGTCTTTCCCAACGGTCTATTAACATGTTGAAGACTTCTGGATGTAGACCCCACTCTCCCGGATGAAGATCGTGTCTGCTGAGGAAGTCTGCTTCCCAGTTGTCCACGCCCGGGATGAACACTGCTGACAGTGCTATCACGTGATTCTCCGCCCAGCGAAGAATCTTGGCAGCTTCTGCCATTGCACTCCTGCTTCTTGTGCCGCCCTGCCTGTTTACATGGGCGACCGCCGTGATGTTGTCCGACTGAATCAACACCGGCTTTCCTTGCAGGAGAAGTTCCGCCTGGCTTAGAGCATTGTAGATTGCTCTTAGTTCCAGAATGTTTATGTGAAGAGACTTTTCCAGACTCGTCCATACTCCCTGGAAGTTTCTTCCTTGTGTGACTGCTCCCCAGCCTCTCAGGCTGGCGTCCGTGGTCACCAGGATCCAATCCTGAATGCCGAATCTGCGGCCTTCTAATAGGTGAGCCTTCTGCAACCACCACAGAAGTGACACCCTTGTCTTTGGTGACAGGGTTATTCGCAGGTGCATCTGCAGATGCGACCCTGACCATTTGTCCAACAGATCCCTTTGGAATATTCTTGCATGGAATCTGCCGAATGGAATTGCTTCGTAAGAAGCCACCATTTTTCCCAGGACTCTTGTGCATTGATGTACTGACACTTTTCCTGGTTTTAGGAGGTTCCTGACCAGATCGGATAACTCCTTGGCTTTTTCCTCTGGAAGGAAAACCTTTTTCTGAACCGTGTCCAGAATCATTCCTAGGAACAGCAGACGAGTTGTCGGGATTAAATGGGATTTTGGAATATTCAGAATCCACCCGTGTTGTCTTAGCACCTCTTGAGATAGTGCTAAAGCTGTCTCCAGCTGTTCTCTGGACCTTGCCCTTATTAGGAGATCGTCCAAGTATGGGATAACTAATACGCCTTTTCTTCGAAGAAGAATCATCATCTCGGCCATTACCTTGGTAAAGACCCGAGGCGCCGTGGACAATCCGAACGGCAGCGTCTGAAACTGATAGTGACAGTTTTGAACAATGAACCTGAGGTACCCCTGGTGTGCGGGGTAAATCGGAACGTGTAGATACGCATCCTTGATGTCCAAGGATACCATAAAGTCCCCTTCTTCCAGGTTCGCTATCACTGCTCTGAGTGACTCCATCTTGAACTTGAACTTTTTTATGTAGAGGTTCAAGGACTTCAGATTTAGAATAGGCCTTACCGAGCCATCCGGCTTCGGTACCACAAATAGAGTGGAATAATACCCCTTTCCTTGTTGTAATAGGGGTACTTTGACTATCACCTGCTGAGCGTACAGCTTGTGAATGGCTTCCAACACCCTCTCCCTTTCGGAAGAGACGGTTGGTAAGGCAGACTTCAGGAAACGATGAGGAGGATCCGTCTCTAATTCCAACCTGTACCCCTGAGATATTATCTGCAGGATCCAGGGGTCTACCTGCGAGTGAGCCCACTGCGCGCTGTAATTTTTGAGACGGCCCCCCACTGTCCCCGAGTCCGCTTGAGAGGCCCCAGCGTCATGCTGAGGTTTTTGCAGGAGCCGGGGAGGGCTTCTGTTCCTGGGAAGGAGCTGCCTGTTGGTGTCTCTTCCCTCTTCCTCTGCCTCGTGGCAGGTACGACAAGCCCTTTGCTCTCTTATTTTTGTAGGAGCGAAAAGGCTGCGGTTGAAAGGTCGGTGCCTTTCTCTGTTGGGGAGTGACTTGAGGTAAAAAAGTGGATTTCCCGGCAGTAGCCGTGGCCACCAAGTCTGATAGACCAACTCCAAATAACTCCTCCCCTTTATACGGCAAAACCTCCATGTGACGTTTTGAATCCGCATCGCCTGTCCACTGTCGTGTCCATAAGGCTCTTCTGGCTGAAATGGACATAGCACTCACCCGAGATGCCAGTGTGCAAATATCCCTCTGTGCATCACGCATATAGATAAATGCATCCTTTATTTGTTCTAACGACAGTAAAACATTGTCCCTATCTAGGGTATCAATATTTTCAATCAGGGATTCTGACCAAACTACTCCAGCACTGCACATCCAGGCAGTTGCTATAGCTGGTCGTAGTATAACACCTGCATGTGTGTATATATTCTTTTGAATAACTTCCATCTTTCTATCTGATGGATCCTTAAGTGCGGCCGTCTCAGGAGAGGGTAACGCCACTTGTTTGGATAAGCGTGTGAGCGCCTTGTCCACCTTAGGGGGTGTTTCCCAGCGCGCCCTAACCTCTGGCGGGAAAGGGTATAATGCCAATAACTTTTTTGAAATTATCAACTTTTTATCAGGAGCAACCCACGCTTCATCACACACGTCATTTAATTCTTCTGATTCAGGAAAAACTGTTTGTAGTTTTTTCACACCATACATAATACCCTGTTTTACGGTATCTGTAGTATCAGCTAAATGTAACGTCTCCTTCATTGCCAAAATCATATAACGTGTGGCCCTACTGGAAAATACGTTTGAATTTCTACCGTCGTCACTGGAATCAGTGCCCGTGTCTGGGTCTGTGTCGACCGACTGAGGCAAAGGGCGTTTTACAGCCCCTGACGGTGTTTGAGGCGCCTGGACAGGCATTAATTGATTGTCCGGCCGCCTCATGTCCTCAACAGACTGTTTAAGGGAAGATAAACCATCACGTAATTCCACAAATAAAGGCATCCATTCTGGTGTCGACCCCCTGGGGGGTGACATCTGCATATTTGGCAATTGCTCCGCCTCCACACCAATATCGTCCTCATACATGTCGACACCACGTACCGACACACACCGCAAACTCACAGGGAATGCTCTAATGAAGACAGGACCCACTAGCCCTTTTGGGGAGACAGAGGGAGAGTCTGCCAGCACACACCACAAAGCGCTATATATACAAGGGATATCCTTATATTAAGTGCTCCCTTATAGCTGCTTTAATATATATATATATAGCCATTAATGTGCCCCCCCTCTCTGTTTTACCCTGTTTCTGTAGTGCAGTGCAGGGGAGAGACCTGGGAGCCGTTCTGACCAGCGGAGCTGTGACAGAAAATGGCGCCGTGTGCTGAGGAGATAGGCCCCGCCCCTTTTTCGGCGGGTTCTTCTCCCGCTATTTTTCCAGTCAGGCAGGGGTTAAATATCTCCATATAGCCCCTATGGGCTATATGTGAGGTATTTTTAGCCTTGTATAAGGTTTATATTTGCCTCTCAGAGCGCCCCCCCCCAGCGCTCTGCACCCTCAGTGACTGCCCAGTGAAGTGTGCTGAGAGGAAAATGGCGCACAGCTGCAGTGCTGTGCGCTACCTTATGAAGACTGAGGAGTCTTCAGCCGCCGGTTTCCGGACCTCTTCACGCTTCAGCATCTGCAAGGGGGTCGGCGGCGCGGCTCCGGGACCGGACTCCACGGCTGGGCCTGTGTTCGATCCCTCTGGAGCTAATGGTGTCCAGTAGCCAAGCAGCAAATCCACTCTGCATGCAGGTGAGTTTACTACTTTCCCCCTAAGTCCCACGTTGCAGTGATCCTGTTGCCAGCAGGACTCACTGTAAAGAAAAAAACCTAAACTAAACTTTCTCTAAGCAGCTCTTTAGGAGAGCCACCTAGATTGCACCCTTCTCGTTCGGGCACAAAATCTAACTGGAGTCTGGAGGAGGGTCATGGGGGGAGGAGCCAGTGCACACCACCTGACCTAGTAAAGCTTTACTTTTTTGTGCCCTGTCTCCTGCGGAGCCGCTATTCCCCATGGTCCTTTCAGGAACCCCAGCATCCACTTAGGACGATAGAGAAATAGATTTTCAGGGCCCGGACTACGTCCAGCAACTTGGAATCCTCCAAGTCCCGAGTAGCCGCAGGCACCACAATAGGTTGGTTCAAATGAAACGCTGATACCACCTTAGGGAGAAATTGGGTACGAGTCCTCAATTCTGCCCTGTCCATATGGAAGATCAGATAAGGGCTTTTACATGACAAAGCCGCCAATTCTGACACACGCCTAGCCGAAGCCAAGGCCAAAAGCATGACCACTTTCCACGTGAGATACTTCAACTCCACGGTCTGAAGTGGCTCAAAACAATGTGATTTTAGGAAATCCAACACTACGTTGAGATCCCAAGGTGCCACTGGAGGCACAAAAAAGGGGCTGAATATGCAGCATTCCCTTAACAACGTCTGAACTTCAGGCAGCGTCTTTCCTAGCCTTTAACAGCGTAGGAATCACTTCATCTGGAACGCCCTTTTCCGTTAGGATCCGGCGTTCAACCGCCAAGCCTTCAAACGCAGCCGCGGTAAGTCTTGGAACAGACAGGGCCCCTGCAGTAACAGGTCCTGTCTGAGAGACAGAGGACATGGGTCCTCAGAGATCATTTCTTGTAGTTCTGGGTACCAAGTTCTTCTTGGCCAATCCGGAACTACGAGTATAGTTCTTACTCCTTTCTTACTTACTATCCTCCGTACCTTGGGTATGAGAGGAAGAGGAGGGAACACATAAACCGACTGGTACACCCACGGTGTCACTAGTGCGTCCACAGCTATCGCCTGAGGGTCTCTTGACCTGGCGCAATACTTTTTTAGCTTTTTGTTGAGGCGGGACGCCATCATGTCCACCTGTGGCCATTCCCAACGGTCTACAATCTGCGTGAAGACTTCTGGATGAAGTCCCCACTCTCCCGGGTGGAGGTCGTGCCTGCTGAGGAAGTCTGCTTCCTAGTTTTCCACACCCGGAATGAACACTGCTGACAGTGTTAGCACGTGATTCTCCGCCCATCGGAGAATCCTTGTGGCTTCTGCCAACGCCATCCTGCTTCTTGTGCCGCCTTGTCGGTTTACATGGGCGACAGCCGTGATGTTGTCTGACTGAATCAGCACCGGCTGGTTTTGAAGCAGGGGTTCTGCTTGACTTAGGGCATAGTAAATGGCCCTTAGGTCCAGAATATTTATGTGTAGGGAAGTCTCCTGACTCGACCATTGTCCTTGGAAGTTTCTTCCCTGAGTGACTGCTCCCCAACCTCGGAGGCTTGCATCCGTGGTCACCAGGACCCTGTCCTGAATGCCGAATCTGCGGCCCTCGAGAAGATGAGCACTCTGCAGCCACCACAGCAGAGACACCCTGGCCCTCGGGGACAGGGTGATCAGCCGATGCATCTGAAGATGCGATCCGCACTTGACCAACAGGTCCCACTGAAAGTTCCTTGCATGAAACCTGCCGAAGGGAATTGCTTCGTAAGAAGCTACCATCTTTCCCAGGACTCGCGTGCAATGATGCACCGACACCTGTTTTGGTTTCAGGAGGTCTCTGACCAGAGAGGACAACTCCTTGGCCTTCTCCTCCGGGAGAAACACCTTCTTCTGTTCTGTGTCCAGAAACATGCCCAATATCAGCAGACGCATTGTAGGAACCAGCTGCGACTTTGGGATATTCAGAATCCAGCCGTGCTGTTGTAGCACTTCCTGAGATAGTGCTACACCGATCAACAACTGCTCCTTGGACCTCGCCTTTATAAGGAGATCGTCCAAGTACGGGATAATTATAACTCCCTTCTTTCGAAGTAGTATAATTTTGCCCATTACCTTGGTACACACCCTCGGTGCCGTGGACAGACCCAACGGCAACGTCTGGAATTGGTAATGGCAGTTCTGTACCACAACCTTGAGGTACTCCTGGTGAGGTGGGTAAATGGGGACATGTAGGTAAGCATCCATGATGTCCAGTGACACCATAAAATCCCCCTCTACCAGGCTTGCAATAACCGCCCTGAGCGATTCTATTTTGAACTTGAACTTCCTTATATTAGTGTTCAAGGATTTTAAGTTTAGAATGGGTCTCACCGAACCGTCTGGTTTCGGTATCACAAACATTGTGGAATAGTAACCTAGTCCCTGTTGAAGGAGAGGAACTTTGATTATCACCTGCTGGAGGTACAGCTTGTGAATTGCCGCCAGTACTACCTCCCTTTCCTTGGGAGTAGCAGGCAAGGCTGATTTGAGGTAACGGCGAGGGGGAGACGTCTCGAACTCCAGCTTGTATCCCTGAGATACCTGTAGAACCCAGAGATCCACCTGTGAGCGAACCCACTGGTCGCTTAGGCTGTGAGGGAACCTGAGGTAAAAAAGTCGACTTCCCAGCTGTTGCTGTGGACACGAGGTCCGAGAGACCGTCCCCAAACAATTCCTCACCCTTATAAGGCAAAACTTCCATGTGCCTTTTAGAATCAGCATCACCTGTCCACTGCAGAGTCCATAATACTTTCCTGGCAAAAATGGACATTGCATTAATTCTAGATGCCAGCCGGCAAATTTCCCTCTGTGCATCCCTCATATATAAGACTACGTCTTTAATATGCTCTATAGTTAGCAAAATAGTATCCCTGTCAAGGGAATCAATGTTATCTGACAGGGAATCAAACCATGCTGCTGCAGCACTACACATCCATGCTGAAGCAATAGCAGGTCTCAGTATAGTACCCGAGTGTGTATACACAGACTTCAGGATAGCCTACTGCTTTCTATCTGCAGGCTTCTTTAAGGCGGCCGTATCCTGAGACGGCAGTGCCACCTTTTTTGATAAGCGTGTGAGCGCCTTGTCCACCCTAGGGGATGTCTCCCAGCGTAACCTATCCGTTGGCGGGAAAGGGTACGCCATTAGTAACCGCTTAGAAATCACTAGTTTCTTATCTGGGGAACACCACGCTTCTTCACACAATTCATTTAACTCATCAGATGGGGGAAAAGTCACTGGCTGCTTTTTCTCCCCAAACATAATACCCTTTTTTGTGGTAACCGGGTTAATGTCAGAAATGTGCAACACATTTTTCATTGCCGTAATCATACATCGGATGGCCCTTGTGGACTGTACATTTGTCTCATCTTCGTCTACACTGGAGTCAGACTCCGTGTCGACATCTGTGTCTGCCATCTGAGGTAGCGGGCGTTTGAGCCCCTGATGGCCTCCGAGACGTTTGGGCAGGCGCGGGCTGAGATGCCGGCTGTCCCAAAGCTGTTACGTCATCGAACCTTTTATGCAAGGAGTTGACACTGTCGGTTAATACCTTCCACATATCCATCCACTCTGGTGTCGGCCCCGCAGGGGGCGACATCACACTTATCGGCTCCTGCTCCGCCTCCACGTAAGCGTCCTCATCAAACATGTCGACACAGCCGTACCGACACCGCACACACACAGGGAATGCTCTGACTGAGGACAGGACCCCACAAAGTCCTTTGGGGAGACAGAGAGAGAGTATGCCAGCACACACCACAGCGCTATATAACCAGGGATTTACACTAAAGTGAGTGATTTTTCCCTATAGCAGCTTATTATACACAGTTTGCGCCTAAATTTAGTGCCCCCCCCTCTCTTTTTTACCCTTGAAGCCTGGAAACTGCAGGGGAGAGCCTGGGGAGCTGCCTTCCAGCGGAGCTGTGAAGAGAAAATGGTGCCCGTGTGCTGAGGAAGATAGCCCCACCCCTTTCTCGGCAGACTTCTCCCGCTTTTTTATATGCTTTATGGCAGGGGATTATGCACATATACAGTTTATTAGCTGTATTATGTGCTATTTAGCCATGTAAGGTACTCTAATTGCTGCCCAGGGCGCCCCCCCCCCCCCAACCCACCCCCCCACCCCCCCCCCCCAGCGCCCTGCACCCATCAGTGACCGGAGTGTGTGGTGTGCAGAGGGAGCAATAGCGCACAGCTGCAGTGCTGTGCGCTACCTTAATGAAGACAGGAGTCTTCAGCCGCCGATTTTCCAACTTCTCTTCGGTTCTTCTGGCTCTGCAAGGGGGACGGCGGCGCGGCTCCGGGACCGGACGACCGAGGACTGGGCCTGTGTTCAATCCCTCTGGAGCTAATTGGTGTCCAGTAGCCTAAGAAGCCCAAGCTAGCTGCAAGCAGGTAGGTTCGCTTCTCTCCCCTCAGTCCCACGTAGCAGTGAGTCTGTTGCCAGCAGATCTCACTGAAAATAAAAAACCTAACAAATACTTTCTTTCTAGGAAGCTCAGGAGAGCCCCTAGAGTGCATCCAGCTCTGGCCGGGCACAGATTCTAACTGAGGTCTGGAGGAGGGGCATAGAGGGAGGAGCCAGTGCACACCAGATGTAGTACCTAATCTTTCTTTAAAGAGTGCCCAGTCTCCTGCGGAGCCCGTCTATTCCCCATGGTCCTTACGGAGTACCCAGCATCCACTAGGACGTCAGAGAAAGTCTGTTTTCCTGCCATTGCCCGCACCAGTTCCTAAAAGGAAATGCGCTGGACCAGCGTTCAAATCTTCTAGACCTCAGTCCTTTCGAGGCAGTGCTAGAGGAACAACCATACACAGTAGATGTGGTAGAGGACGTGGTTTTCAACAAACTACTAACAGTCAGGACACAAAGTCCGCTGACAAGCCAGTGGCATGACGGGCTTCCATCCCATCTCGGATCTTCAGTTGTAGGAGCACGCCTTCATATGGTGTGGTTTCAGACATCCACAGATGGGTGGATCAGCAATTTAGTGTTCAAAGGTTACAAAACAAAGTTCGATTGTCTACCACCAATGAGGTTTTTCAAGACAGGCCTGCCTGTGTCAGGAGGCAAAAAGGCGGTTCTGCAGACTGCGATTCAATCTCTTGTAGATTTATCAGTTTTGATTCAGGTTCCAGTTCAACAACAGGGTCAAGATTATTATTCCAATCTTTTTGTAGTACCAAAGCCGGAAGGCTCGGTCAGACAGATACTGAACCTAAAGGCGCTCAATCAGTATGTCACTTACTACAGGTTCAAGATGGAATCCCTGCGGTCAGTGATTGCAGGTTTGTAACCACAGGAATTCATGATTTCACTGGATCTCAAGGATGCGTACTTACGCAGTCTGATTTGGCCACCGCATCAGGCGTACTTAAGGTTTGCAGTACAACAAAAACATTATCAATTTCAGGCACTATCGTTTGGCCCTTCATCAGCGCCTCGGGTATTCAAAAAGGTGATGTGTGTGATGATAGCTCATCTCAGACCCCTGGTAGTGATAATAGTTCCATACTTAAATGACTATCATCAAGGCTCCATCTCAACACATACTCCTTTAAAATGCCTTACTGACGTACAATGTTGTAGTTCAGCACGGTTGGATTGTCAACGTCAAAAAATCAAGTCTTGTCCCGTGTCAAAGAATTTAATTTCTAGAAATGATTCTGGATTTGGTGGATCAACGGATTTACCTGACAGAACAGAAATAAAAGTATTCATTATCTGCTACAGTTAGTGCTCAAACCACGGACCGTCTCAGTGCACTTGTGCATTCGACTGTTAGGAAAGATGGTGGCGTCTTTCAAAGCATTCCAGTTCGGAAGACTGTTCAGGTTCAGTCAGACAACGCGACGGCAGTCGTATACATCAAAGAAGGAGGAACTTGAAGTCACATGACCATGTGAGAAGTTGCTCGAATCCTGAATTGGGCAGAGCATCACCAAGTGAGATTATCGGCAGTGTTCATTCCAGGAGGGGACAACTGGGAAGCAGATTCTCTCAGCCGTCAGGATTTTCATTCAGGAGAATGGGCTTTAAATCCAGAAGTGTTCCAGATGTTGGTCCAGCGGTGGGGTTTCCACAGGTGGGGTTACCCACAGGTGGATCTAATGGCATCTCGCCAAAATCAAACACCCAGGTATGTGTCCAGAACAAGAGATCCAAAGGTAATGGATGCTCTTACAACAGTATGGCCGTACAGCCTTGTGTATCTATTTCCACCATTTCCGCTGCTTCCTTGGTTGCTAAAGCGGCTCAAAGGAAAATCCAAAGTCATACTAGTGGCGCCTCACTGGCCTCGGACAGCGTAGTTCTCGGATCTCCGCAGTCTATTAGCGGACAATCCGTGGCAGCTTCCGCTACGTCCAGACATACAACAGGGTCCACTCCTTTACACAGGTTTAGCACGGCTGTGTTTGACGGGGTGGCTGTTGAAACCGCTCTCAAGGCGAGAGGGCATTCCAGAGTGTTATACCAACCATGTTACATGCTGGGAAGCCACTTACAGCAGCTCCTTTATCACAGGATTTGGCGAGCTTATATAGGTTGGTGTGAAGCTCATCTTCTTTCAAGTTATCTTATCTTTTGCTATTTTTACAGGCGGGGTTAGATGGAGGACTACATTTAGCTACACTAAAAGTGCAGGTCTCTGCCTTGTCAATTTTCTTTCAAAGGCATTTGGCTCTTTTGCCAACAGTCACACTTTCCTGCAAGGTGTCCTAAGAATTCAACCTCCATTTATACCACCTACAACTCCACGTGACTTGAATCTAGTTTGAGATTTTTTGCAGTCGTCAATTTTTGAACCCTTACTACAAGTGGATGTTAAGCGTCCAACTTGGAAAACAGTTTTTCTATTAACCTTAGCTTTGGCAAGGCGTTTCTGAATTAGGGGCCTAATTCAGACCTGCACACATTTGTACTTGCGCAGGGGGTGGTGGTGGTGGGGGGTTTGGGGGAGGGAGTCGGCCCTGACATGGGCATCCCCCCGCATGTCTGTGTGACTGATCATAGATGTGCTCCTATGATCAGGTCTGAATTAGGCCCTAGGTGCGTTGTCATGCAAAGCACAGTCTCTGGTGTTTCATGATGACAGAGCGGAACTTCGGACGAATCCCACTTTTCTACCATAGGTAGTATCTTCTTTTCACATCAAATCAACCAATTGTAGTTCCTGTTTTTTCAGAAGGTCCAGGGACTCCAGCTACTTTGGATGTGGTACGCGCACTTCGCATTTATGTAGCCTGATCATCAACAGTACGTAAAATGGATACATAGTTTGTTCTCTATAATGCAGTCAAGATAGGTTGGCCAGCTTCCAAACAGACCTCGGCTAGATGGATTAAGTTGACCATTCGTCAAGCTTAGTTTCACTCTAGTCTACAACCGCCTGCATCCGTTTCAGCCCATGGAGCCTCGACGACGCAACTTTTCCGTGCAGCTACATGGTCATCAGTGTACACACGTTTGTGCGCTTTTACAAGTTTGATACGTTTGCGGCATCAGCATATAGCTTTGGCCGTCTAGTGGTACAGGTGCCAACCAGCTCTCCCACCCAAGGGGGAAACTTTGGTACGTCCCAAGAGTACTCCAGTGACCACTAGTGGATGAAAAAGAAAATAAGATTTTACTCACCGATAAATCTATTTCTCGTAGTCCGTAGTGGATGCTGGGGACTCCGTCAGGACCATGGGGAATAGCGGCTCCGCAGGAGACAGGGCACAAAAAGTAAAAGCTTTTGGACCTAGGTGGTGTGCACTGGCTCCTCCCCCTATGACCCTCCTCCAAGCCTCAGTTAGGATACTGTGCCCGGACGAGCGTACACAATAAGGAAGGATTTTGAATCCCGGGTAAGACTCATACCAGCCACACCAATCACACCGTACAACTTGTGATCTGAACCCAGTTAACAGTATGATAACAGAGGAGCCTCTGAAAAGATGGCTCACTACAACAAAAACCCGATTTTTTTTAACAAAAACTATGTACAAGTATTGCAGACAATCCGCACTTTGGATGGGCGCCCAGCATCCACTACGGACTATGAGAAATAGATTTATCGGTGAGTAAAATCTTATTTTCTCTAACGTCCTAAGTGGATGCTGGGGACTCCGTCAGGACCATGGGGATTATACCAAAGCTCCCAAACGGGCGGGAGAGTGCGGATGACTCTGCAGCACCGAATGAGAGAACTCCAGGTCCTCCTCAGCCAGGGTATCAAATTTGTAGAATTTAGCAAACGTGTTTGCCCCTGACCAAGTAGCTGCTCGGCAAAGTTGTAAAGCCGAGACCCCTCGGGCAGCCGCCCAAGATGAGCCCACTTTCCTTGTGGAATGGGCTTTTACAGATTTTGGCTGTGGCAGGCCTGCCACAGAATGTGCAAGCTGAATTGTACTACAAATCCAACGCGCAATAGTCTGCTTAGAAGCAGGAGCATCCAGCTTGTTGGGTGCATACAGGATAAACAGCGAGTCAGATTTCCTGACTCCAGCCGTCCTGGAAACATATTTTCAGGGCCCTGACTACGTCCAGCAACTTGGAGTCCTCCAAGTCCCTAGTAGCCGCAGGCACCACAATAGGTTGGTTTAGGTGAAACGCTGAAACCACCTTAGGAAGAAATTGAGGACGAGTCCTCAATTCCGCCCTATCCGAATGAAATATCAGGTAAGGGCTTTTATAGGATAAAGCCGCCAATTCAGATACTCGCCTGGCAGAAGCCAGGGCCAACAACATTACCACTTTCCATGTGAGATATTTTAATTCCACCGTGGCAAGTGGCTCAAACCAATGTGATTTTAGGAATCCCAAAACTACATTGAGATCCCAAGGTGCCACTGGGGGCACAAAGGGAGGCTGTATATGCAGTACCCCTTTTACAAAAGTCTGAACTTCAGGAAATGAAGCCAATTCTCTCTGAAAGAAAATCGACAAGGCCGAAATTTGAACCTTAATGGACCCTAACTTTAGGCCCATGGACAGTCCTGTTTGCAGGAAATGTAGGAAACGACCTAGTTGAAATTCCTCTGTCGGGGCCTTCTTGGTCTCGCACCACGCAACATATTTTCGCCAAATACGGTGATAATGCTGTGCGGTTACATCCTTCCTAGCTTTAATCAGGGTAGGAATAACTTCATCTGGAATGCCTTTTTCCTTCAGAATCCGGCGTTCAACCGCCATGCCGTCAAACGCAGCCGCGGTAAGTCTTGGAACAGACAGGGTCCCTGCTGAAGCAGGTCCCTTCTTAGCGGCAGAGGCCACAGGTCCTCTGTGAGCATCTCTTGAAGTTCCGGGTACCAAGTCCTTCTTGGCCAATCCGGAGCCACTAGTATAGTTCTTACTCCTCTCCGTCTTATAATTCTCAGTACCTTGGGTAAGAGAGGCAGAGGAGGGAACACATACACCGACTGGAACACCCAAGGTGTTACAAGAGCGTCCACAGCTATTGCCTGCGGGTCTCTTGACCTGGCGCAATACCTGTCTAGTTTTTTGTTGAGGCGTGACGCCATCATGTCCACCTTTGGTTTTTCCCAACGGTTCACAATCATGAGGAAGACTTCCGGATGAAGTCCCCACTCTCCCGGGTGTAGGTCGTGTCTGCTGAGGAAGTCTGCTTCCCAGTTGTCCACTCCCGGAATGAACACTGCTGACAGTGCTATCACATGATTTTCCGCCCATTGCAGAATCCTTGCAGCTTCTGTCATTGCCCTCCTGCTTCTTGTGCCGCCCTGCCTGTTTATGTGGGCGACTGCTGTGATGTTGTCCGACTGGATCAACACCGGCTGACCCTGAAGCAGAGGCTTTGCTAGGCTTAGAGCATTGTAAATTGCCCTTAGTTCCAGTATATTTATGTGAAGTGAAGTCTCCAGGCTTGACCACACTCCCTGGAAGTTTCTTCCTTGTGTGACTGCTCCCCAGCCTCTCAGGCTGGCATCCGTGGTCACCAGGATCCAGTCCTGAATGCCGAATCTGCGGCCCTCTAGGAGATGAGCACTTTGCAGCCACCACAGAAGAGATACCCTTGTCCTTGGAGACAGGGTTATTTTCTGATGCATCTGAAGATGCGATCCGGACCATTTGTCCAGCAGATCCCACTGAAAAATTCTTGCGTGGAATCTGCCGAATGGAATCGCTTCGTAAGAAGCCACCATTTTTCCCAGGACCCTTGTGCATTGATGCACTGACACCTTTCCTGGTTTTAGGAGGTTCCCGACTAGCTCGGATAACTCCCTGGCTTTCTCCTCCGGGAGAAACACCTTTTTCTGGACTGTGTCCAGAATCATCCCTAGGAACAGCAGACGTGTCGTCGGAATCAGCTGCGATTTTGGAATATTTAAAATCCACCCGTGCTGTTGTAGTACTTCTTGAGATAGTGCTACTCCGACTTCTAACTGTTCTCTGGACCTTGCCCTTATTAGGAGATCGTCCAAGTAAGGGATAATTAATACACCTTTTCTTCGAAGAAGAATCATCATTTCGGCCATTACCTTGGTAAAGACCCGGGGTGCCGTGGACAATCCAAACGGCAGCGTCTGAAACTGATAATGACAGTTCTGTATTACGAACCTGAGATACCCTTGGTGAGAAGGGCAAATCGGGACATGGAGATAGGCATCCTTGATGTCCAGAGACACCATATAGTCCCCTTCTTCCAGGTTCGCTATCACTGCTCTGAGTGATTCCATCTTGAATTTGAACCTTTTGATATAAGTGTTCAAAGATTTTAGATTTAAAATCGGTCTCACCGAACCGTCTGGTTTCGGTACCACAAACAGTGTGGAGTAATATCCCTTCCCTTGTTGTAGGAGGGGTACTTTTATTATCACCTGTTGGGAGTACAGCTTGTGAATGGCTCCCAATACCGCCTCCCTGTCGGAGGGAGCTATTGGTAAAGCAGACTTCAGGAACCGGCGAGAGGGAGACGTCTCGAATTCCAATTTGTACCCCTGAGATACTACTTGCAGGATCCAGGGGTTCACTTGCGAGTGAGCCCACTGCGCGCTGAAATTTCTGAGACGACCTCCCACCGTACCAGAGTCTGCTTGTAAGGACCCAGCGTCATGCTGAGGACTTGGCAGAAGCGGAAGAGGGCTTCTGTTCTTGGGAAGAAGCTGTCTGCTGCAGTCTTTTTCCCCTTCCTCTACCCCGGGGCAGATATGACTGTCCTTTTGTCCGCTTGCCTTTATGGGAACGAAAGGACTGATGCTGAAAAGACGGTGTCTTTTTCTGTTGAGAGGTGACTTGAGGTAAAAATGTGGATTTCCCAGCCGTTGCCGTGGTTACCAGGTCTGATAGACCGACCCCAAATAACTCCTCCCCTTTATACGGCAATACCTCCATGTGCCGTTTTGAATCAGCATCACCTGACCACTGTCGCGTCCATAACCCTCTTCTGGCAGAAATGGACAGCGCACTTACTCTTGATGCCAGAGTGCAAATATCTCTCTGTGCATCTCGCATATATAAAAATGCATCTTTTAATTGCTCAATAGTCAATAAAATACTGTCCCTATCCAGGGTATCAATATTCTCAGTCAGGGAGTCCGACCACGCCACCCCAGCACTGCACATCCAGGCTGAGGCGATTGCTGGTCGCAGTAGAACACCAGTATGTGTGTATATACTTTTAAGGATATTTTCCAGCCTCCTATCTGCTGGCTCCTTAAGGGCGGCCGTTTCTGGAGACGGTAACGCCACTTGTTTTGATAAGCGTGTGAGCGCCTTATCTACCCTAGGGGGTGTTTCCCAACGAGCCCTAACCTCTGGTGGGAAGGGATATAGTGCCAATAATTTTTTAGAAATTAGCAGTTTTTTGTCGGGGGTAACCCACGCTTCATCACACACTTCATTCAATTCATCTGATTCAGGAAAAACTACGGGTAGTTTTTTCACACCCCACATAATACCCCTTTTCGTGGTACTTGCAGTATCAGATGTGCAAAACCTCCTTCATTGCCGTGATCATGTAACGTGTGGCCCTACTGGAAAATACGTTTGTTTCTTCACCGTCGACACTGGAGTCAGTGTCAGTGTCTGGGTCCGTGTCGACCCACTGAGGTAACGGGCGTTTTATAGCCCCTGACGGTGTTTTAGACGCCTGGACAGGCACTAACTGAGCTGCCGGCTGTCTCATGTCATCAACAGTTTTTTGTAACGTGCCGACACTGTCACGTAATTCCTTAATTACGGCCATCCATTCAGGTGTCGACTCCCTAGGGGGTGACATCACCATTATAGGCAATTGCTCCGCCTCCACATCATTTTCCTCCTCATACATGTCGACACACGTACCGACACCCAGCACACACACAGGGAATGCTCTGATAGAGGGCAGGACCCCACTTAGCCCCTTGGGGAGACAGAGGGAGAGTTTGCCAGCACACACCAGAGCGCTATATATGTATAGGGACAACCTTACAATAAGTGTCTATCCCTTATAGCTGCTTATATCTGTTATTTTGCCAAATAAGTGCCCCCCTCTCTTTTTTACCCTGTTTCTGTAGTGCAGGATGCAGGGGAGATTCTGGGAGCCTTCCTACCAGCGGAGCTGTGTGGGAAAAATGGCGCTGTGTGCTGAGGAGATAGGCCCCGCCCCCTTCTCGGCGGGCTCTTCTCCCGCTTTTTTCTGGAAAACTGGCAGGGGTTAAATACATCCATATAGCCGAGGAGCTATATGTGATGTATTTTTTGCCAAATAAGGTAAATTCATTGCTTCCCAGGGCGCCCCCCCCCCAGCGCCCTGCACCCTCAGTGACCGAAGTGTGCTGAGAGCCAGGAAAGTCTTCTGCCGCCGATTTATGGACCTCTTCTTGCTTCAGCATCTGTAAGGGGGCCGGCAGCGCGGCTCCGGAACCCATCCATGGCTGGGCCTGTGATCGTCCCTCTGGAGCTAATGTCCAGTAGCCAAGAAGCCCAATCCACTCTGCACGCAGGTGAGTTCGCTTCTTCTCCCCTTAGTCCCACGCTGCAGTGAGCCTGTTGCCAGCAGGACTCACTGAAAATAAAAAAACCTAAGTATACTTTTACTTCTAAGCAGCTCAGGAGAGCCACCTAGATTGCACCCTTCTCGGCCGGGCACAAAGATCTAACTGAGGCTTGGAGGAGGGTCATAGGGGGAGGAGCCAGTGCACACCACCTAGGTCCAAAAGCTTTTACTTTTTGTGCCCTGTCTCCTGCGGAGCCGCTATTCCCCATGGTCCTGACGGAGTCCCCAGCATCCACTTAGGACGTTAGAGAAAATAGAATTTTGGTACTTACCAGATAAATCCTATTCTTTGAATCCACAGGGGGACGCCCACCCAGAGCAGTTTCTCCTGGCTTGTGGTAAATTCAGTAAATCTTATGGTAACATAGGCATTCACAACCGCACACCAACAGTGCAGGTTTTAGTGATATCCAGGCTTCAGCACAGATGGTTAAATCAAAATAACTGAGCTACTAATTAAGTCACCTGTGTTCAAGCCTGGATAGCACTAAAACGAGGACTGTTAGTGTGTCTTGAGGACCGTGGTTGGGAAACACTGTGGTAACACATTCTCACAAACTTGTTGGAATGTTAAGGTGATGGTTATCTATTGTCGTGCCAACTTTCTAGTTGTCCGTTATGTCAGAGGTTTCCAAACACAGTCCTCAAGGCACCCCAACAGTCCAGGTTTTCGGTATATCCATGGCTCAGCACAGATGGTTAAATCAAATTGACTAAGGTGCTAATTAAGTCACCTGTGGCCAAGCATGGATACATTTAAAATCAGGACCGTAGGGGTGCCTTGAGGACCGCGTTTGGGAACCTCTGCGTTATGTTATAATGTTATATGTAATAATACATTGTTCATCCTCTTTCGGTCCTGTTCAGCACAGTAAAAAAACAAAAAAAAAAAACCCACACACACACACCACAAAAAACACTGAGGTATCTTGGGAGTATGGAGGGGGTGTTGGGTTACTATAAATATTTATAATGTGCCTATCCCTGTTAACTCCCCATCCATATCCCAAGAGTACTCCAGTGCCCCCTGTGGATTTAAAGAAAAGTATTTATCCGGTAAGTACCAAAATCCTATTTTTGCACACAATGTGTTGCCCACCTCGCTCCTTGTTCATCCATCATCGCTCAGTGTGTACGCTGTATGGTGTCGAGCTCTGATAGATTAACTGTCCTTGGCACTCCAGTCCCCGCCTTTTCCCTCCCCAAGCCCCAACTCACGCAGCAGCACAGCGAGAGGTATCCACTGCCACCAATGTTTCTGCCTGTCCCCCAGTAATATATACATTGCTGGCCTCTGAAAGCAATGTATATATTACAGGCACCACTGCACACTAATGATTATGTATGCCAGCAAGTACAGTATATGTTCTGGCACCACTGCCCACCAATGTTTATGTATAATAATAAGAATTTACTTACCGATAATTCTATTTCTCGGAGTCCGTAGTGGATGCTGGGGTTCCTGAAAGGACCATGGGGAATAGCGGCTCCGCAGGAGACAGGGCACAAAAAGTAAAGCTTTAGGATCAGGTGGTGTGCACTGGCTCCTCCCCCTATGACCCTCCTCCAAGCCTCAGTTAGGTACTGTGCCCGGACGAGCGTACACAATAAGGAAGGATTTATGAATCCCGGGTAAGACTCATACCAGCCACACCAATCACACTGTAAAACCTGTGATCTGAACCCAGTTAACAGTATGATAACAGCGGAGCCTCTGAAAAGATGGCTCACAACAATAATAACCCGATTTCTCTATCGTCCTAAGTGGATGCTGGGGTTCCTGAAAGGACCATGGGGAATAGCGGCTCCGCAGGAGACAGGGCACAAAAAAGTAAAGCTTTACTAGGTCAGGTGGTGTGCACTGGCTCCTCCCCCTATGACCCTCCTCCAGACTCCAGTTAGATTTTGTGCCCGAACGAGAAGGGTGCAATCTAGGTGGCTCTCCTAAAGAGCTGCTTAGAGAAAGTTTAGTTTAGGTTTTTTTCTTTACAGTGAGTCCTGCTGGCAACAGGATCACTGCAACGTGGGACTTAGGGGGAAAGTAGTAAACTCACCTGCATGCAGAGTGGATTTGCTGCTTGGCTACTGGACACCATTAGCTCCAGAGGGATCGAACACAGGCCCAGCCGTGGAGTCCGGTCCCGGAGCCGCGCCGCCGACCCCCTTGCAGATGCTGAAGCGTGAAGAGGTCCGGAAACCGGCGGCTGAAGACTCCTCAGTCTTCATAAGGTAGCGCACAGCACTGCAGCTGTGCGCCATTTTCCTCTCAGCACACTTCACTGGGCAGTCACTGAGGGTGCAGAGCGCTGGGGGGGGGCGCTCTGAGAGGCAAATATAAACCTTATACAAGGCTAAAAATACCTCACATATAGCCCATAGGGGCTATATGGAGATATTTAACCCCTGCCTGACTGGAAAAATAGCGGGAGAAGAACCCGCCGAAAAAGGGGCGGGGCCTATCTCCTCAGCACACGGCGCCATTTTCTGTCACAGCTCCGCTGGTCAGAACGGCTCCCAGGTCTCTCCCCTGCACTGCACTACAGAAACAGGGTAAAACAGAGAGGGGGGGCACATTAATGGCTATATATATATATATTAAAGCAGCTATAAGGGAGCACTTAATATAAGGATATCCCTTGTATATATAGCGCTTTGTGGTGTGTGCTGGCAGACTCTCCCTCTGTCTCCCCAAAAGGGCTAGTGGGTCCTGTCTTCATTAGAGCATTCCCTGTGAGTTTGCGGTGTGTGTCGGTACGTGGTGTCGACATGTATGAGGACGATATTGGTGTGGAGGCGGAGCAATTGCCAAATATGCAGATGTCACCCCCCAGGGGGTCGACACCAGAATGGATGCCTTTATTTGTGGAATTACGTGATGGTTTATCTTCCCTTAAACAGTCAGTTGAGGACATGAGGCGGCCGGACAATCAATTAATGCCTGTCCAGGCGCCTCAAACACCGTCAGGGGCTGTAAAACGCCCTTTGCCTCAGTCGGTCGACACAGACCCAGACACGGGCACTGATTCCAGTGACGACGGTAGAAATTCAAACGTATTTTCCAGTAGGGCCACACGTTATATGATTTTGGCAATGAAGGAGACGTTACATTTAGCTGATACTACAGATACCGTAAAACAGGGTATTATGTATGGTGTGAAAAAACTACAAACAGTTTTTCCTGAATCAGAAGAATTAAATGACGTGTGTGATGAAGCGTGGGTTGCTCCTGATAAAAAGTTGATAATTTCAAAAAAGTTATTGGCATTATACCCTTTCCCGCCAGAGGTTAGGGCGCGCTGGGAAACACCCCCTAAGGTGGACAAGGCGCTCACACGCTTATCCAAACAAGTGGCGTTACCCTCTCCTGAGACGGCCGCACTTAAGGATCCATCAGATAGAAAGATGGAAGTTATTCAAAAGAATATATACACACATGCAGGTGTTATACTACGACCAGCTATAGCAACTGCCTGGATGTGCAGTGCTGGAGTAGTTTGGTCAGAATCCCTGATTGAAAATATTGATACCCTAGATAGGGACAATGTTTTACTGTCGTTAGAACAAATAAAGGATGCATTTATCTATATGCGTGATGCACAGAGGGATATTTGCACACTGGCATCTCGGGTGAGTGCTATGTCCATTTCAGCCAGAAGAGCCTTATGGACACGACAGTGGACAGGCGATGCGGATTCAAAACGTCACATGGAGGTTTTGCCGTATAAAGGGGAGGAGTTATTTGGAGTTGGTCTATCAGACTTGGTGGCCACGGCTACTGCCGGGAAATCCACTTTTTTACCTCAAGTCACTCCCCAACAGAGAAAGGCACCGACCTTTCAACCGCAGCCTTTTCGCTCCTACAAAAATAAGAGAGCAAAGGGCTTGTCGTACCTGCCACGAGGCAGAGGAAGAGGGAAGAGACACCAACAGGCAGCTCCTTCCCAGGAACAGAAGCCCTCCCCGGCTCCTGCAAAAACCTCAGCATGACGCTGGGGCCTCTCAAGCGGACTCGGGGACAGTGGGGGGCCGTCTCAAAAATTACAGCGCGCAGTGGGCTCACTCGCAGGTAGACCCCTGGATCCTGCAGATAATATCTCAGGGGTACAGGTTGGAATTAGAGACGAATCCTCCTCATCGTTTCCTGAAGTCTGCCTTACCAACCGTCTCTTCCGAAAGGGAGAGGGTGTTGGAAGCCATTCACAAGCTGTACGCTCAGCAGGTGATAGTCAAAGTACCCCTATTACAACAAGGAAAGGGGTATTATTCCACTCTATTTGTGGTACCGAAGCCGGATGGCTCGGTAAGGCCTATTCTAAATCTGAAGTCCTTGAACCTCTACATAAAAAAGTTCAAGTTCAAGATGGAGTCACTCAGAGCAGTGATAGCGAACCTGGAAGAAGGGGACTTTATGGTATCCTTGGACATCAAGGATGCGTATCTACACGTTCCGATTTACCCCGCACACCAGGGGTACCTCAGGTTCATTGTTCAAAACTGTCACTATCAGTTTCAGACGCTGCCGTTCGGATTGTCCACGGCGCCTCGGGTCTTTACCAAGGTAATGGCCGAGATGATGATTCTTCTTCGAAGAAAAGGCGTATTAGTTATCCCATACTTGGACGATCTCCTAATAAGGGCAAGGTCCAGAGAACAGCTGGAGACAGCTTTAGCACTATCTCAAGAGGTGCTAAGACAACAAGGGTGGATTCTGAATATTCCAAAATCCCATTTAATCCCGACAACTCGTCTGCTGTTCCTAGGAATGATTCTGGACACGGTTCAGAAAAAGGTTTTCCTTCCAGAGGAAAAAGCCAAGGAGTTATCCGATCTGGTCAGGAACCTCCTAAAACCAGGAAAAGTGTCAGTACATCAATGCACAAGAGTCCTGGGAAAAATGGTGGCTTCTTACGAAGCAATTCCATTCGGCAGATTCCATGCAAGAATATTCCAAAGGGATCTGTTGGACAAATGGTCAGGGTCGCATCTGCAGATGCACCTGCGAATAACCCTGTCACCAAAGACAAGGGTGTCACTTCTGTGGTGGTTGCAGAAGGCTCACCTATTAGAAGGCCGCAGATTCGGCATTCAGGATTGGATCCTGGTGACCACGGACGCCAGCCTGAGAGGCTGGGGAGCAGTCACACAAGGAAGAAACTTCCAGGGAGTATGGACGAGTCTGGAAAAGTCTCTTCACATAAACATTCTGGAACTAAGAGCAATCTACAATGCTCTAAGCCAGGCGGAACTTCTCCTGCAAGGAAAGCCGGTGTTGATTCAGTCGGACAACATCACGGCGGTCGCCCATGTAAACAGGCAGGGCGGCACAAGAAGCAGGAGTGCAATGGCAGAAGCTGCCAAGATTCTTCGCTGGGCGGAGAATCACGTGATAGCACTGTCAGCAGTGTTCATCCCGGGCGTGGACAACTGGGAAGCAGACTTCCTCAGCAGACACGATCTTCATCCGGGAGAGTGGGGTCTACATCCAGAAGTCTTCAACATGTTAATAGACCGTTGGGAAAGACCAATTGTAGACATGATGGCGTCTCGCCTCAACAAAAAACTGGACAAATATTGCGCCAGGTCAAGAGATCCACAGGCAATAGCTGTGGACGCACTGGTAACTCCTTGGGTGTACCAGTCAGTGTATGTGTTTCCTCCTCTGCCGCTCATACCAAAGGTATTGAAGATCATACGGCAAAGAAGAGTAAGAACAATACTAGTGGTTCCGGATTGGCCGAGAAGGACTTGGTATCCGGAACTTCAAGAGATGATCACGGACGAACCGTGGCCTCTACCTCTGAGAAGGGACCTGCTACAGCAGGGTCCCTGTCCTTTTCAAGACTTACCGCGGCTGCGTTTGACGGCATGGCGGTTGAACGCCAGATCCTAAAAGGGAAAGGCATTCCAGAAGAAGTCATTCCTACCTTGATTAAGGCACGGAAGGAAGTCACCGTGAAACATTATCACCGCATTTGGCGAAAATATGTAGCGTGGTGCGAGGATCGGAGGGTTCCGACGGAGGAATTCCAACTGGGTCGTTTCCTACATTTCCTGCAATCAGGATTATCTATGGGTCTCAAATTGGGATCCATTAAGGTTCAAATTTCGGCCCTGTCAATATTCTTCCAAAAAGAATTGGCCTCTGTCCCTGAGGTCCAGACTTTTGTCAAGGGAGTACTGCATATACAGCCTCCTGTGGTGCCTCCGGTGGCACCGTGGGATCTAAATGTAGTTTTAGATTTCCTCAAATCCCATTGGTTTGAACCATTGAAAAAGGTGGATTTGAAATATCTCACATTGAAAGTGACTATGTTACTAGCCCTGGCCTCTGCCAGGAGAGTATCTGAATTGGCGGCTTTATCTTATAAAAGTCCTTATCTAATCTTCCATTCGGATAGGGCAGAACTGCGGACTCGTCCGCATTTTCTCCCTAAAGTGGTATCAGCATTTCATCTGAACCAACCTATTGTGGTGCCTGCGGCCACTAGCGACTTGGAGGACTCCAAGTTGTTGGACGTTGTCAGAGCCTTAAAAATATACATTGCAAGGACGGCTGGAGTCAGAAAATCTGACTCGCTGTTTATATTGTATGCACCCAACAAGTTGGGCGCACCTGCTTCTAAGCAGTCGATTGCTCGTTGGATTTGTAACACAATTCAACTTGCACATTCTGTGGCAGGCCTGCCACAGCCTAAAACTGTAAAAGCCCACTCCACAAGGAAGGTGGGCTCATCTTGGGCGGCTGCCCGAGGGGTCTCGGCATTACAACTCTGCCGAGCAGCTACGTGGTCGGGGGAGAACACGTTTGTAAAATTTTACAAATTTGATACCCTGGCAAAGGAGGACCTGGAGTTCTCTCATTCGGTGCTGCAGAGTCATCCGCACTCTCCCGCCCGTTTGGGAGCTTTGGTATAATCCCCATGGTCCTTTCAGGAACCCCAGCATCCACTTAGGACGATAGAGAAAATAAGAATTTACTTACCGATAATTCTATTTCTCGGAGTCCGTAGTGGATGCTGGGCGCCCATCCCAAGTGCGGATTATCTGCAATACTTGTACATAGTTATTGTTAACTAATTCGGGTTATTGTTAAGGAGCCATCTTTAAGAGGCCCTTTCTGTTGTCATACTGTTAACTGGGTTTAGATCACAAGTTGTACGGTGTGATTGGTGTGGCTGGTATGAGTCTTACCCGGGATTCAAAATGCCTCCCTTATTGTGTATGCTCGTCCGGGCACAGTACCTAACTGGAGTCTGGAGGAGGGTCATAGGGGGAGGAGCCAGTGCACACCACCTGACCTAGTAAAGCTTTACTTTTTTGTGCCCTGTCTCCTGCGGAGCCGCTATTCCCCATGGTCCTTTCAGGAACCCCAGCATCCACTACGGACTCCGAGAAATAGAATTATCGGTAAGTAAATTCTTATTTTTTGTAACTATGTACAAGTAATGCAGATAATCCGCACTTGGGATGGGCGCCCAGCATCCACTACGGACTCCGAGAAATAGAATTATCGGTAAGTAAATTCTTATTTTCTCTATCGTCCTAGTGGATGCTGGGGTTCCTGAAAGGACCATGGGGATTATACCAAAGCTCCCAAACGGGCGGGAGAGTGCGGATGACTCTGCAGCACCGAATGAGAGAACTCCAGGTCCTCCTTAGCCAGGGTATCAAATTTGTAGGATTTAACAAACGTGTTTGCCCCTGACTAAATAGCCGCTCGGCAAAGTTGTAAAGCCGAGACCCCTCGGGCAGCCGCCCAAGATGAGCCCACCTTCCTTGTGGAATGGGCATTTACATATTTTGGCTGTGGCAGGCCTGCCACAGAATGTGCAAGCTGAATTGTATTACACATCCAACTAGCAAAAGTCTGCTTAAAAGCAAGAGCACCCAGTTTGTTGGGTGCATACAGGATAACAGCAAGTCAGTTTTCCTGACTCCAGCCGTCCTGGAACCTATATTTTCAGGGCCCTGACCACATCTAGCAACTTGGAGTCCTCCAAGTCCCTAGTAGGCGCAAGACACCACAATAAGCTGGTTCAGGTGAAACACTGACACCACCTTAGGGAGAGAACTGGGGACGAGTCCGCAGCTCAGCCCTGTCCGAATGGACAAACAGATATGGGCTTTTTTGAGAAAAAAACCACCAATTTGACACTCGCCTGGTCCAGGCCAGGTCCAAGAGCATGTTCACTTTTCATGTGAGATGCTTCAAATCCACAGATTTGACTGGTTTTAAACCAATGTGTTTTGAGGAATCCCAGAACTACGTTGAGATCCCACAGTGCCACTGGAGGCACAAAAGGGGGTTGTATATGCAATACTCCCTTGACAAACTTCTGGACTTCAGGAACTGAAGCCAATTCTTTCTGGAAGAAAAATCGACAGGGCCGAAATTTGAACCTTAATGGACCCCAATTTGAGGCCCATAGACACTCCTGTTTGCAAGAAATGCAGGAATCGACCGAGTTGAAATTTCTTCGTGGGGCCTTCCTGGCCTCACACCACGGACCATATTTTCGCCACATGTGGTGATAATGTTGTGCGGTCACCTCCTTTCTGGCTTTGACCAGGGTAGGAATGACCTCTTCCTGAATGCCTTTTCCCTTAGGATCCGGCGTTCCACCGCCATGCCGTCAAACGCAGCTGCGGTAAGTCTTGGAACAGACATGGTACTTGCTGAAACAAGTCCCTTCTTAGCGGCAGAGGCCATAAGTCCTCTGTGAGCATCTCTTGAAGTTCCGGGTACCAAGTCCTTCTTGGCCAATCCGGAGCCATGAGTATAGTTCTTACTCCTCTACGTCTTATAATTCTCAGTACCTTAGGTATGAAAAACAGAGGATGGAACACATACACCGACTGGTACACCCACGGTGTTACCAGAACGTCCACAGCTATTGCCTGAGGGTCTCTTAACCTGGCGCAATACCTGTCCCGTTTTTTGTTCAGACGGGACGCCATCATGTCCACCTTTGGTAATTCCCAACGGTTTACAATTATGTGGAAAACTTCCCCATGAAGTTCCCACTCTGCCGGGTGGAGGTCGTGCCTACTGAGGAAGTCTGCTTCCCAGTTTCCATTCCCGGAATGAAACACTGCTGACAGTGCTATCACATGATTTTCCGCCCAGCGAAAAGTCCTTGCAGTTTTTGCCACTGCCCTCCTGCTTCTTGTGCCGCCCTGTCTATTTACGTGGGCGACTGCCGTGATGTTTTATCCCACTGGATCAATACCGGCTGACCTTGAAGCAGAGGTCTTGCTAAGCTTAGAGCATTATAAATTTACCCTTAGCTATATTTATGTGGAGAAAAATCTCCAGACTTGATCACACTCCCTGGAAATTTTCTTCCTTGTGTGACTGCTCCCCAGCCTCTCGGGCTGGCCTCCGTGGTCACCAACATCCAAAACTGAATGCCGAATCTGCGGCCCTCTAAAAGATGAGCACTCTGTAACCACCACAGGAGAGACACCCTTGTCCTTGGATATAGGGTTATCCGCTGATGCATCTGAAGATGCGATCCGGACCATTTGTCCAGCAGATCCCACTGAAAAGTTCTTGCATGAAATCTGCCGACTGGAATTGCTTCGAAGGAAGTCACCATTTTTTTACCATGGCCCTTGTGCAATGATGCACTGATTTTAGGAGGTTCCTGACTAGCTCGGATAACTCCCTGGCTTTCTCTTCCGGGAGAAACACCTTTTTCTGGACTGTGTCCAGAATCATCCCTAAGCACAGGAGACTTGTTGTCGGGATCAGCTGCGATTTTGGAATCTTTAGAATCCACCCCTGCTGTTGTAACAGTATCCGAGATAGTGCTACTCCGACCTCCAACTGTTCCCTGGACTTTGCCCTTATCAGGAGATCGTCCAAGTAAGGTATAATTAAGACGCCTTTTCTTCGAAGAAGAACCATCATTTCGGCCATTACCCTGGTAAAGACCCGGGGTGCCGTGGACAATCCAAACGGCAGCGTCTGAAACTGATAGTGACAGTTCTGTACCACGAACCTGAGGTACCCTTAGTGATAAGGGCAAATTTGGGACATGGAGGTAAGCATCCCTGATGTCTCGGGACACCAGATAGTCCCCTTCTTCCCGGTTCGTTATCACTGCTCTGAGTGACTCCATCTTGATTTGAACCTTTGTAAGGGTTCAAATTTTTTTAGATTTAGAATAGGTCTCACCTAGCCTTCTGGCTTCAGTACCACAATATAGTGTGGAATAATACCCCCTTTTCTTGTTGTAGGAGGGGTAATTTAATTATCACCTGCTGGGAATACAGCTCGTGAATTTTTTCCCATACTGCCTCCTTGTCGGAGGGAGACCTTGGTAAAGCAGACTTCAGGAGCCTGCGCAGGGGAAACGTCTCGACATTCCAAACTGTACCCCTGGGATACTACTTGTAGGATCCAGGGGTCCTGTACGGTCTCAGCGTCATGCTGAGAGCTTGTCAGAAGCGGTGGAACGCTTCTGTTCCTGGGAATGGGCTGCCTGCTGCAGTCTTCTTCCCTTTCCTCTATCCCTGGGCAGATATGACTCTTATAGGGACGAAAGGACTGAAGCTGAAAAGACGGTGTCTTTTTCTGCAGAGATGTGACTTAGGGTAAAAACGGTGGATTTTCCAGCAGTTGCCGTGGCCACCAGGTCCGATGGACCGACCCCAAATAACTCCTCTTCCTTTATACGGCAATACACCTTTGTGCCGTTTGGAATCTGCATCACCTGACCACTGTCGTGTCCATAAACATCTTCTGGCAGATATGGACATCGCACTTACTCTTGATGCCAGAGTGCAAATATCTCTCTGTGCATCTCGCATATATAGAAATACATCCTTTAAATGCTCTATAGTCAATAAAATACTGTCCCTGTCAAGGGTATCAATATTTTTAGTCAGGGAATCCGACCAAGCCACCCCAGCTCTGCACATCCAGGCTGAGGCGATCGCTGGTCGCAGTATAACACCAGTATGTGTGTATATACTTTTTATGATATTTTTCCAGCCTCCTGTCAGCTGGCTCCTTGAGGACGGCCCTATCTATAGACGGTACCGCCACTTGTTCTGATAAGCGTGTGAGCGCCTTATCCACCCTAAGGGGTGTTTCCCAACGCGCCCTAACTTCTGGCGGGAAAGGGTATACCGCCCATATTTTCTATCGGGGGGAACCCACGCATCATCACACACTTCATTTAATTTATCTGATTCAGGAAAAACTACGGTAGTTTTTTCACATCCCACATAATACCCTCTTTTGTGGTACTTGTAGTATCAGAAATATGTAACACCTCCTTCATTGCCCTTAACGTGTGGCCCTAATAAGGAATACGTTTGTTTATTCACCGTCGACACTGGATTCAGTGTCCCTGTCTGTGTCTGTGTCGACCGACTAAAGTAAACGGGCGTTTTAAAACCCCTGACGGCGTTTTTGAGACGTCTGGACCGGTACTAATTGTTTGTCGGCCGTCTCATGTCGTCAACCGACCTTGGCGCGTGTTGACATTATCACGTAATTCCCTAAATAAGCCATCCATTCCGGTGTCGACTCCCTAGAGAGTGACATCACCATTACAGGCAATTGCTCCGCCTCCTCACCAACATCGTCCTCATACATGTCGACACACACGTACCGACACACAGCACACACACAGGGAATGCTCTGATAGAGGACAGGACCTACTAGCCCTTTGGAGAGACAGAGGGAGAGTTTGCCAGCACACACCAAAAACGCTATAATTATATAGGGACAACCTTATATAAGTGTTTTCCCTTATAGCATCTTTTTTATATATTTCTAACGCCAAATTAGTGCCCCCCCTCTCTGTTTTAACCCTGTTTCTGTAGTGCAGTGCAGGGGAGAGCCTGGGAGCCTTCCCTCCAGCCTTTCTGTGAGGGAAAATGGCGCTGTGTGCTGAGGAGATAGGCCCCGCCCCTTTTTCGGCGGCCTCGTCTCCCGCTCTTAACGGATTTTGGCAGGGGTTAAATAACTCCATATAGCCCCCGGAGGCTATATGTGAGGTATTTTTAGCCAAAAAAGGTTTTCATTTGCCTCCCAGGGCGCCCCCCTCCCAGCGCCCTGCACCCTCAGTGACTGCCGTGTGAAGTGTGCTGAGAGGAAAATGGCGCACAGCTGCAGTGCTGTGCGCTACCTTAAGAAGACTGAGGAGTCTTCTGCCGCCGATTCTGGACCTCTTCTTGTTTCAGCATCTGCAAGGGGGCCGGCGGCGAGGCTCCGGTGACCATCCAGGCTGTACCTGTGATCGTCCCTCTGGAGCTAATGTCCAGTAGCCAAGAAGCCAATCCATCCTGCACGCAGGTGAGTTCACTTCTTCTCCCCTAAGTCCCTCGTTGCAGTGATCCTGTTGCCAGCAGGACTCACTGTAAAATAAAAAACCTAAGCTAAACTTTTCTAAGCAGCTCTTTAGGAGAGCCACCTAGATTGCACCCTTCTCGGCCGGGCACAAAAATCTAACTGAGGCTTGGAGGAGGGTCATAGGGGGAGGAGCCAGTGCACACCACCTGATCCTAAAGCTTTACTTTTTGTGCCCTGTCTCCTGCGGAGCCGCTATTCCCCATGGTCCTTTCAGGAACCCCAGCATCCACTAGGACGATAGAGAAATATACATTGCATTTATATACAAGTCCCCATTTATACACATTACTGCAGCAAAGCCCCCCATTTATACACAGTACGGCAGCAGAGCCCCCCTTTTTACACAGTACGGCAGCAGAGCCCCCCTTTTTACACAGTACGGCAGCAGAGCCCCCCTTTTTAAAATGGCCCATGCTCCCACCCTTTGAATTAAACCCAGCACATTATGTAAATAGCCTTTCTAATGAAAGATTTTCAGCAGTCTTTCGCCTCCTGAAAATCTCTAGCTCTTTGGGAAAATAGCTGTGTGTATGCACTACTTTGGGTAAAAGATATATTTTTCAAAGATGTTGTCAAAGTCTTCTGAAATGAAAATCTCCTAGTGTGTATGGACCTTTAAGACCCATACACACTGGGCGATTTTGAGCTGAAAGCAGCTCACTTTTGGTGTTGAGCTGCTTTCAGCTCAAAACCGCCCAGTGTGTATGCCAAATGATGAGCGGTGATGCGCGCCCCCGGTATTACCAGTAGATGAACGGCGGGGTGAGCGGCTTTCCATAGCGTCCTGCTATGGAAAGCCGCTCACCCCGCTGACATCGTTGGGCAGCGGGGAAAAGCGCTCGGTGTGTATGCACTGAGCGCTTTTCAGCCAAGCGATGTCAGTGATCATCGTTGTGCATATACGCTGGGCAAAAACGCCCAGTGTGTATGGACCTTAAGTCTTTCATGGGGCATGTACTATGGGTCTAATTCAGAGTGGGACAAAGGTACTGCATCCCACGCAGATTCCGGATTATCAGGAATCTGCGGCTGCGCAGGGTCTGTTCTGCACATGCTCAGAACAGGCCTTGCATTGTCGCCTGCAGGTCCCCTCTTTTGCCTCACTGATGGGGGCAGGCCTGCATTCCCAGAAACGGGGGCATGTCACCCCATTTTCTGGGATGGAAGAGTCAAGGGTCTGCGTGCTACCACAGACTTCCTGGACACGCAGCCGGCCCTCTGCGTGAAACATCGATGGCCGCGATGTTGGATCCCAGCTTTACATGTCTGTCGCAGTGCTGGGATTGCAACTACATGCAGGAGGCGTCTCCTGCCAGTCACTCCTTATAATTGGACAGAAATGCAAAGCTGCTTGCAAGTGGCTTTGCATTTTCGTCTATGGGGTATATTCAATTGAAGTTGGATCCATTCCGACATTCATTTGTCCGACCTGGGCTATTCGATGCATTCTCAATAAGACTTTAAAAAAAGTCGAATTGAGATGCGGGAGCTTAGACGGGGGAGAGAAGGGTTCCGGTATGAATGGTCGACAGTCATTAGGTCGACCACTATTGGTCGACATTGACATGGTCGACATGGACACATGGTCGACACATGAAAAGGTCGACATGAGTTTTTTTTAAACTTTTTTTGGTGTCGTTTTTTGCGTAAAGTGACTGGGAACCCCAATTAGTGCACCGCTTCGCTCGCCATGCTTCGGGCATGGTGCCTTCGCTCCGCTACCGCTTCGCTCGGCACAGATTACCGTTCCAATCATAGTCCACGTGGATCGTAAAGTATGGAAAAGTTCCCCAAAAGAAAAAAAAGTTAAAAAACTCATGTCGACCTTTTCATGTGTCAACCATTTTCATGTGTCGACCATGTGTCCATGTCGACCATGTCAATGTCGACCAATAGTGGTCGACCTAATGACTGTCGACCATAACATGATCGACCATCTGAACGGATACCGGAGAGAAGCTTCTCTACACCCATAGATAGATAGATATACACACACAAATTTGCTACACTGTAACATTACACTTACCATTATTTTTCTGTGACTGCAGCTTGTTTCTTAGGTTTTAATTTAAAGAAAAGGATAACCGCTGCTATTGTTCCATAGGTAGCCAGCACATACTACAAAATAAAGTTAAGCATTAATTGTCAAGCAAGGGGAACTGCTATACAGATATTTATTATTTTTTAATAAACATACATTTCTCCTTCCTGTGATGGTGTACGCATTGAAGTACTTCTGGAAACCAGTGAATTGGTGGTGTGACCCAGAATCGTGTCCTCCCATGGCTTATCACCTTGAAAATAAATGAAACTCAGATTTAAATACAGTAAAAAGAAACTGTTCCCAAAGATGCATATAATTGGTAATTTAGCCGCTTGGGATGTCTAATAAAGCACTTATACATAACCACTGCAAATACTTGATTCTGGTAACCATTATGTGGCCTACTACAGGGCCTGATTCAGAGATTTACATCAATCCGATACTTACACAAATCTCAGAGGTTTAATGATCAGAGCATGTGCAGGAACTGCAAATGTGCAGATCTGGGGGTGCGACGTCGGACGCAGTGCACTGCAAATGTCAGGTGAGTCTGCAGACTGTTTGGGAGCAAGGAGGTAATGTCTGCCGTTTTTTTTTTGCAGTGCTGAAGTCAGTGGCTACATTCTCGGATGCAGCTTTACTGGGCCCTGCTGCGTGACTTTGACAGACATCTTGAGTAATCTGAGGGTTAATCAGAGGATCCATTGACGTGTCTTTGGACGCAGTCAGCAGATCACAGAAACCTGCCTCCTGTGGCTTTTGCATATTTTAGCACAGCTGCTGTGTACAAAGACACAGCAGCGGTGCCTCTAACTTATCTATGAATCAGGCCCACAGATTCTAGAAGCAAGTATCTTAAGCCCGAGATAGGAGGCTATAGGCCAGAGGTTCTTAAACGCGGTCCTTAAGGCACCCCAACTGTCCAGGTTTTATGTTTACCATGCTTGGCCACAGGTGACTTAATTAGCACCTTAGTCAATTTGATTTAATCATCTGTACCGAGCCATGGATATACCGAAAACCTGGATAGTTGGGGTGCCTCGAGGACCGCGTTTGAGAACCTCTGCTTTAGGCAGTTGATTATTAATGTTCGGTCAGCCAACAAAACAGTTGTAAAGATGCAGCTGCACTTAATGCAAGAACCAGATTTAGCATCATCTACTCAATGCAGTAAGTGACCTATATGTAACATATACACTACATATGTGAACATGTAACAGATGTTCTGATCAATTACACTACTATGGGCGGTATTCAGTTCTTTTTCACCCCCTTCTACTACCGTTCTGTTTCTACTGATGGGTTTGGTATCATCATTTCAGCTTGCTACACCTGGGGTAGAGAGATTCCCATCCCTTTATGCAGCTAAACCAGATTACTATGGGCATGATATGTGCGACAACAAGGATCAATTTAGAAAGAAGATTGGGTGTGATATATCATTTAATACCACCCAACATGTTTGAAGTTTTCGAGTCCTACACAAGACAAGTCTACATTAAATGTTCTGCAAGTTTTAAAGGTGGCTATATTGCTAGCAAATGTTTATGGCAGATTGGGTTACTATTCAAAGTGTGGCAGAAAACACGTGATCTGTATTACCTACAGAAATTGACACTCCTAGTTTAATACCTTGCTGGCCATCTTTTATATCTATGTTGGAGCTGTGAGCATACAACACTGAGGCAAATGCAGAGAAAATAAGAATTTACTTACCGATAATTCTATTTCTCGGAGTCCGTAGTGGATGCTGGGGTTCCTGAAAGGACCATGGGGAATAGCGGCTCCGCAGGAGACAGGGCACAAAAAGTAAAGCTTTTCCAGATCAGGTGGTGTGCACTGGCTCCTCCCCCTATGACCCTCCTCCAGACTCCAGTTAGGTACTGTGCCCGGACGAGCGTACACAATAAGGGAGGATTTTGAATCCCGGGTAAGACTCATACCAGCCACACCAATCACACCGTACAACTTGTGATCTAAACCCAGTTAACAGTATGATAACAGAGGAGCCTCTGAAAGATGGCTCCCTAAACAATAACCCGAATTAGTTAACAATAACTATGTACAAGTATTGCAGATAATCCGCACTTGGGATGGGCGCCCAGCATCCACTACGGACTCCGAGAAATAGAATTATCGGTAAGTAAATTCTTATTTTCTCTATCGTCCTAGTGGATGCTGGGGTTCCTGAAAGGACCATGGGGATTATACCAAAGCTCCCAAACGGGCGGGAGAGTGCGGATGACTCTGCAGCACCGAATGAGAGAACTCCAGGTCCTCCTTTGCCAGGGTATCAAATTTGTAGAATTTTACAAACGTGTTCTCCCCTGACCACGTAGCTGCTCGGCAGAGTTGTAATGCCGAGACCCCTCGGGCAGCCGCCCAAGATGAGCCCACCTTCCTTGTGGAATGGGCCTTAACAGATTTAGGCTGTGGCAGGCCTGCCACAGAATGTGCAAGTTGAATTGTGTTACAAATCCAACGAGCAATCGACTGCTTAGAAGCAGGCGCACCCAACTTGTTGGGTGCATACAGTATAAACAGCGAGTCAGATTTTCTGACTCCAGCCGTTTTTAAAGCTCTGACAACGTCCAACAACTTGGAGTCCTCCAAGTCGCTTGTAGCCGCAGGCACTACAATAGGCTGGTTCAGGTGAAACGCTGATACCACCTTAGGGAGAAAATGCGGACGCGTCCGCAGCTCTGCCCTATCCGAATGGAAAATTAAATAAGGGCTTTTATAAGATAAAGCCGCCAGTTCAGATACTCTCCTGGCGGACGCCAGGGCCAGTAACATGGTCACTTTCCATGTGAGATATTTCAAATCCACATTTTTTAGTGGTTCAAACCAATGGGATTTGAGGAAATCTAAAACTACATTTAGATCCCACGGTGCCACCGGAGGCACCACAGGAGGCTGTATATGCAGTACTCCTTTGACAAAAGTCTGGACCTCAGGAACTGAGGCCAATTCTTTTTGGAAGAATATTGACAGGGCCGAAATTTGAACCTTAATAGATCCCAATTTTAGACCCATAGACAATCCTGATTGCAGGAAATGTAGGAAACGACCCAGTTGAAATTCCTCCGTCGGAGCACTCCGATCCTCGCACCACGCAACATATTTTCGCCAAATGCGGTGATAATGCTTCGCGGTGACTTCCTTTCTTGCCTTAATCAAGGTAGGAATGACTTCTTCTGGAATGCCTTTTCCTTTTAGGATCTGGCGTTCAACCGCCATGCCGTCAAACGCAGCCGCGGTAAGTCTTGGAATAGACACGGTCCCTGCTGAAGCAGGTCCTGTCTTAGAGGTAGAGGCCACGGATCGTCCGTGACCATCTCTTGAAGTTCCGGGTACCAAGACCTTCTTGGCCAATCCGGAGCCACTAGTATCGTTCTTACTCCGCTTTGCCGTATGATTCTCAATACCTTTGGTATGAGAGGCAGAGGAGGAAACACATACCAGCGCGTCCACAGCTATTGCCTGCGGATCTCTTGACCTGGCGCAATACCTGTCCAGTTTTTTGTTGAGGCGAGACGCCATCATGTCCACCATTGGTCTTTCCCAACGGTTTATTAGCATGTGGAAAACTTCTGGATGAAGTCCCCACTCTCCCGGGTGAAGATCGTGTCCGCTGAGGAAGTCTGCTTCCTAGTTGTCCACTCCCGGGATGAACACTGCCGACAGTGCTATCACGTGATTCTCCGCCCAGCGAAGGATCCTGGCAGCTTCTGCCATTGCACTCCTGCTTCTTGTGCCGCCCTGTCTGTTTACATGGGCGACTGCCGTGATGTTGTCCGACTGGATCAACACCGGTCTTCCTTGAAGCAGAGGTTCCGCCTGGCTTAGAGCATTGTAGATTGCTCTTAGTTCCAGAATGTTTATGTGAAGAGACTTTTCCAGGCTCGACCACACTCCCTGGAAGTTTCTTCCTTGTGTGACTGCTCCCCAGCCTCTCAGGCTGGCGTCCGTGGTCACCAGGATCCAATCCTGTATGCCGAATCTGCGGCCCTCCAATAGATGAGCCCTCTGCAACCACCACAGAAGAGATACCCTTGTCCTTGGAGACAGGGTTATCCGCAGGTGCATCTGAAGATGCGTGCATTGATGTACAGACACCTTTCCTGGTTTTAGGAGATTCCTGACCAGGTCGGATAACTCCTTGGCTTTTTCCTCGGGAAGAAAAACCTTTTTCTGAACCGTGTCCAGAATCATCTCTAGGAACAGCAGACGAGTTGTCGGCATTAATTGGGATTTTGGAATATTCAGAATCCATCCGTGCTGCTTTAGCACCTCTTGAGATATTGCTAATCCCATCTCTAGCTGTTCTCTGGACCTTGCCCTTATTAGGAGATCGTCCAAGTATGGGATAATTAATACGCCTTTTCTTCGAAGAAGAATCATCATCTCGGCCATTACCTTTGTAAAGACCCGAGGTGCCGTGGACAAACCAAACGGCAGCGTCTGAAACTGATAGTGACAGTTTTGTACAACGAACCTGAGGTACCCCTGGTGTGAGGGGTAAATTGGAACGTGGAGATACGCATCCTTGATGTCCAAGGATACCATAAAGTCCCCTTCTTCCAGGTTCGCTATCACTGCTCTGAGTGACTCCATCTTGAACTTGAACTTCTTTATGTACAGGTTCAAGGACTTCAGATTTAGAATAGGCCTTACCGAGCCATCCGGCTTCGGTACCACAAATAGAGTGGAATAATACCCCTTCCCTTGTTGTAGAAGAGGTACCTTGACTATCACCTGCTGAGAGTACAGCTTGTGAATGGCTTCCAAAACCGTCTCCCTTTCGGAAGGGGACGTTGGTAAAGCAGACTTCAGGAAACGGCGAGGTGGATCTGTCTCTAATTCCAACCTGTACCCCTGAGATATTATCTGCAGGATCCAGGGATCTACCTGCGAGTGAGCCCACTGCGCGCTGTAATTTTTGAGACGACCTCCCACCGTCCCCGAGTCCGCTTGAGAAGCCCCAGCGTCATGCTGAGGCTTTTGTAGAAGCCGGGGAGGGCTTCTGTTCCTGGGAAGGAGCTGCCTGTTGCTGTTTCTTCCCTCGACCTCTGCCTCGTGGCAGATATGAATAGCCCTTTGCTCTCTTATTTTTAAAGGAACGAAAGGGCTGCGGTTGAAAAGTCGGTGCCTTTTTCTGTTGGGGAGTGACTTGAGGTAGAAAGGTGGATTTCCCGGCTGTAGCCGTGGCCACCAAATCTGATAGACCGACTCCAAATAACTCCTCCCCTTTATACGGCAAAACTTCCATATGCCGTTTTGAATCCGCATCGCCTGTCCACTGTCGCGTCCATAAAGCTCTTCTGGCCGAAATGGACATAGCACTTACCCGTGATGCCAGTGTGCAGATATCCCTCTGTGCATCACGCATATAAAGAAATGCATCCTTTATTTGTTCTAACGACAGTAAAATATTGTCCCTGTCCAGGGTATCAATATTTTCAATCAGGGACTCTGACCAAACTACCCCAGCACTGCACATCCAGGCAGTCGCTATAGCTGGTCGTAGTATAACACCTGCATGTGTGTATATACTTTTTTGGATATTTTCCATCCTCCTATCTGATGGATCTTTAAGTGCGGCCGTCTCAGGAGAAGGTAACGCCACTTGTTTTGATAAGCGTGTTAGCGCCTTGTCCACCCTAGGAGGTGTTTCCCAGCGCTCCCTAACCTCTGGCGGGAAAGGGTATAATGCCAATAATTTCTTTGAAATTATCAGCTTTTTATCAGGGGCAACCCACGCTTCATCACACACGTCATTTAATTCTTCTGATTCAGGAAAAACTATAGGTAGTTTTTTCACACCCCACATAATACCCTGTTTAGTGGTACCTGTAGTATCAGCTAAATGTAACGCCTCCTTCATTGCCAAAATCATATAACGTGTGGCCCTACTGGAAAATACGGTTGATTCGTCACCGTCACCACTGGAATCAGTGCCTGTGTCTGGGTCTGTGTCGACCGACTGAGGCAAAGGGCGTTTTACAGCCCCTGACGGTGTTTGAGGCGCCTGGACAGGCACTAATTGATTGTCCGGCCGCCTCATGTCGTCAAACGACTGCTTTAGCGTGTTGACACTATCCCGTAATTCCATAAATAAAGGCATCCATTCTGGTGTCGACCCCCTAGGAGGTGACATCCCCATATTTGGCAATTGCTCCGCCTCCACACCAATATCGTCCTCATACATGTCGACACACACGTACCGACACACAGCAGACACACAGGGAATGCTCTAAACGAAGACAGGACCCACTAGCCCTTTGGGGAGACAGAGGGAGAGTCTGCCAGCACACACCAAAAAGCGCTATATATGACAGGGATAGCCTTATAATAAGTGCTCCCTTATAGCTGCTTTATATATATCAAGATATTGCCATTAAATTTGCCCCCCCTCTCTGTTTTACCCTGTTTCTGTAGTGCAGTGCAGGGGAGAGACCTGGGAGCCGTCCTGACCAGCGGAGCTGTGAGAGGAAATGGCGCCGTGTGCTGAGGAGATAGGCCCCGCCCCTTTTTCGGCGGGCTCGTCTCCCGCTATTTTGTGAATACAGGCAGGGGTTAAATATCTCCATATAGCCTCTGGGGGCTATATGTGAGGTATTTTTAGCCTTTATATAGGTTTACATTTGCCTCCCAGGGCGCCCCCCCCCAGCGCCCTGCACCCTCAGTGACTGCGTGTGAAGTGTGCTGAGAGGAAAATGGCGCACAGCTGCAGTGCTGTGCGCTACCTTTAGAAGACTGCAGGAGTCTTCAGCCGCCGATTCTGGACCTCTTCTTACTTCAGCATCTGCAAGGGGGCCGGCGGCGTGGCTCCGGTGACCATCCAGGCTGTACCTGTGATCGTCCCTCTGGAGCTGATGTCCAGTAGCCAAGAAGCCAATCCATCCTGCACGCAGGTGAGTTCACTTCTTCTCCCCTCTGTCCCTCGTTGCAGTGATCCTGTTGCCAGCAGGAATCACTGTAAAATAAAAAACCTAAGCTAAACTTTCTCTAAGCAGCTCTTTATGAGAGCCACCTAGAATTGCACCCTTCTCGGCCGGGCACAAAAATCTAACTGGAGTCTGGAGGAGGGTCATAGGGGGAGGAGCCAGTGCACACCACCTGATCTGGAAAAGCTTTACATTTTGTGCCCTGTCTCCTGCGGAGCCGCTATTCCCCATGGTCCTTTCAGGAACCCCAGCATCCACTAGGACGATAGAGAAACACAGGTAATAAAATAACGTAGGGCAAGATGTGTTAGGTATGATATGCCGGCATTCAGAATACTGACCGCCGCAGCCCAATGGTGACAATCCCTACAGGGGCTAAGGCAAGTATACTTACCTTTCCCCAGTGTCCCACTAACTCTCCCTTTCCGCAGCCTAAACCTAACCTTTTCTCCCCCACAGCCAAACCCTAACCCACCCCAGTGGTACAGAAACCACCCCATACCAATCTGCACCAGCACGGGGAGAATATACAGACTCCACACAGTTAGGGCCATGGTAGAAATAACCCATGACCTCAATGCTGTGAGGCAGTAATGCTAACCATTATACCATCTGTAAAATGGGAGGTGCAGGGGCCCGATTGGTGTGGAGAGCAGATTTTAATTTTGACATGCCTAATGCCAATATTAGATGCGATATATCATTACAGCGCCTTTATATGTATAATTGCGTGCTTGAAAATTAAAACACGTCCTAACTGCTCAGCACCCTGCACCTACAGGGAGCACTAACTATACATGTTTATTAAATAGTGCTTTTTTTCTACCAAAGCATGGGCCTCAGGGTTACCGCACTGCTGACAGAAGGCACACCTATCTCAGGCTGAGTATCCAGCAGGGATTAGCCGTGCTGTACGACCTAGGACCGGCTACCACTCACCTGTCTGTCTCCGCTGCAGCGATAATGACGATGTGCTCCGTCCGTGCCCTTCACTGATACCTACTACCACTACTGCTTCGTCCGCTGTACCGCCCTCTCGCTTTCAAGCCATCGCCTTCTCCCATTGGCTACTGAAGCTGTCCGTCAAAGTGTCCGCTCACACTATTGGCTGTAATGCCGGCTCGGTGTCTGACTGAGAAGGTGACTCCAGCGACGCTGCTTCACGCCAGGAGCCGGAAGTTCCTGTCACGTGGGGGACTCCAGACTGTCTACTTCCGGGTGACTTGTAAGGTGCCCATTGCCCACACGTGGGTAAATTTGCTGCATGTTTCCGGCGAAACCTACATGTAACACGGGGCAGAAAGGGGCCGCATTGCCTGGTTTACGTACGGTGTCTCTTACAGCAGGTAAGTGTGTATGTTTTTTTTTTTTTTAATTGTTATGAGGTGTTTGTGATTCTGGTGAGGCTGATCACCCCCTGTGTAGCTGTGATGGAATACATGCGATATCCTGACAGCAGCATCCCGGAGATGAAAATCCCGGCAGTCCCTCAAAATCTAATCTAACCCTGATCTCTCACCCTGAAATCTCCGGAGCCCCCAAACCCTGCAGCCTAACCCCAGCCCTCCCCCTGCAGCCTAACCCCAGCCCTCCCCCTGCAGCCTAACCCCAGCCCTCCCCCTACAGCCTAAAGTAAACCTAATAGGCCCTACACACTGGGTGACATGAGTGAAAGATATGAACGATCATATCGTTATATCTTTCAGTGTGTAGGCACCAGCGATGAATGATGCGCGGTCCTGCGCTCGTTCTTCGCTGGTGCCCTGTCGCTTGTGCATGCAGGCCAATATGGACGATCTCGTCCATATTGGCCTGCACTGCTATGGTGACTGGGGGAGTGAAGAAACTTCACTGCCCCCCCCGCCGCCGGGTCCCCCGTTGGCCGTATCTGCCGTTGGGCAGCTTGGCGGCGCAGTGTGTAGGGCCCGTCGACACAGAACGATTACAGCCACGATGTGGGCGTGCCCGATCAAACTGAACAACACATTGTTTACATTGCTCCGTGTGTATGAACGATACAGATTGTAATGCGCGCACCCGCGGGTCACTAGCGACAGCCCCAGATCTTTTGAACATCCAGGAAGATCTGGGGCTATTGTTAGCGATGCCGAATGCAGCATAGCCCCCACTCCCTCCCACCTGCCGTTCGTCGCAGCTGGCATTGCCAAGTGTGTATGCTGATGCCCCCCCCCCCCCCCCCGGCATGATGTATCGTTCTGTGACACATTGTGCCGTCTGTACCCACCTTTAGTCCCCCCCCACCTGCAGCTTACCAGTACTGAAGTCCAGTGCCGGCTCAATTGGGAATCCGGTTTTCGGCATGCTGAATACTGGTATCCCGCTGTGATGTGATACGTTCTTTCTACATGCATGTGTTATTAAATGAAGCTTACACCTTCTGTGGCTGTTTTGCTGTGTAACATGCCCATGTAACCATGCAGCAGTGTATGCTGATACTTGTAGTTCTAATTTAGTAAATGGATGATGTGTCCTGTGCACAAGTATAGCCACAAAAAACAGATGTGGTTGTAATCTAACTAGTAATAATTTTTGCCATTTCTGTAGTTTTATGATGAGATACCTCAATGATGAGGGTAAGGTATTTATGAATTCAGTGGTGCTCACCAAGAGTCGATGATATAACTACACAGATAGAAAGAAAAAAGTAGACTCTTTTGGTTGCTGGCACTCTTATCAACATATATTCGTTAACACCTAGCTTTTATTATATTTATCATGAAAAAGACTCCCACACAAAATAATCTTTCTCTTGAAGCTATATCAAGCTATATCGTCAACGTACTTTACCAAGCTGGGGTCTTCAGAGGACCCCATGTTTTTTTTCTCTAAATTCTCAACTGTTTCATGCGGTAAATTACTAAAAAGAGGATTTTGGTACTTACCGATTAATCCATTTCTCTGAATCCTCTAGGGGACACTGGAGTTCCACTTAGACATTAGGGGTGTGAAGTCTGCGAACCGGAGGTGTGGCACAATCTTAAAAATTTGTATTGTCTGCACAGCCGGCTCCTTCCCCTTCACGCCCCTCATGCCTCAGTTTTGAAAATTGGCCTGAGAGATGAGGACACGTATGAGAGCCCGTGCGAGGAACCGATTCGTGCAACATGCCAAACAGCATCCAAGAACATCTTTAAACGAAAACCCAACGCTGTTTGTACTAACTGTTTGAACAAGAACTATGAACACAGCAGGACTGACAGCACAGAGGCGGGCGTCCAGTGTCCCCTAGAGGATTCAGAGAAATGGATTTATCGGTAAGTACCAAAATCCTCTTTTCTCTTTCATCCACTAGGGGACACTGGAGTTCCACTTAGACATTAGGGGACGTCCCAAAGTTATCTCCCAGGGAGGAAGTGCTGTCAGTTGCCTGCAAAACCAAACGTCCGAAGTTAGAATCTTCGGGCGCAAAGGTATCGAACTTATAAAATTTCGCGAACGTGTGGGCTGAGGACCACGTCGCCGCTCTGCAAAGTTGAGTAATGGAAACCCCTCTGGCAGCCGTCCAGGAGGCACCCACTGATCTAGTGGTATGCGCACTTGTCCGCAATGGAACCTGTTTACCACTGGAAATATACGCTTGTCTAATCCAACGAGACAGGGACTGCTTAGAAGCCGGCCAACCTTTCTTTGGCTCATCCGAAAGGACGATGTAACTTGTACGTACACCCTTAAAGCTCGAACCACATCCAATGACACATCCCCATCAGCTGGACTCTGGAAAGATGGGACCACAATTGGTTGGTTTACATGAAAACCCGAAACAACCTTAGGAAGGAAATCTGCTCTTGTACAGAGTTCCGCCCGATCCTCATGAAAAATCAAAAAGGGACTTTTACACGACAAGGCTCCCAACTCAGAGACCCGTCTAGCCGAAGCTAAGGCTAGCAACAACGTTCCCGTCCAAGAAAGATATTTCAGGTCTCTCCGTATTAACGGGTCAAACCAAGGAGATTTTAAAAAATCTAATACCAAATTCAGGTCCCATGGTGCCGTGGGGGTACGAAAAGGGGGTTGTATCCGTAGCACCCCTTGCAAAAAAGTTTGAACCTCTGGCAAGAATGCCAACCGTTGTTGAAAAGGAATGGAAAGAGCCGCCACCTGAACCTTCAGAGATCCCAATCGCAGGCCTAATGTCAGGCCTGCTTGAAGGAACAGTAAACGTCTGGATAAGTGGAAGGTTTTCGAATCCCATCCACGTTCCTGACATCAGTCTATATATTTCTTCCAAATTCTGTAGTAATGCCCCGCTGTAACCTGCTTTCTAGCCGCAATCATCGTAGGAATAGCCAGTCTTGGTATTCCTCTGTTTCTTAAGATCCGGGTTTCAATAGCCACGCTGTCAAACGCAGTCTGTTCAGGTCTGGGTGAAGAAACGGTCCTTGAGACAGTAAGTCCTCTCTTTGAGGTAACCTCCACGGGCTTTCTGACAGTAATCCCTGCAGGTCCGAGTACCAACTCCTGCGTGGCTAATCTGGTGCGATTAGAATCGCCCCCACTCGTTCTTGTTTCAACAGTTTCAGTATCTTTGGTATGAGAGGGAAGGGTGGAAAGATGTACACCCCTTCGTAATCCCAAGGAAGCGTCAACGCATCTACTCCTGCTGCAGTGTCCCTTGTCCTGGACACATATCTGGGCAGCTGGTGGTTCTGCCTCGATGCCATGAGGTCGATCTGCGGAAGACCCCATCTCCTCACTACCATCTTGAAAATCCACGGATGAAGACACCACTCTCCCGGATGCATGTCTTGTCGACTGAGATAATCTGCTTCCCAGTTTTCTACTCCTGGAATGAATATTGCCGAAAGGATGATGTTTCGCCTTTCCGCCCACAACAGGATCTTTGTTGATTCCCTCAACGCCATCCTGCTCTTCGTTCCCCCTTGACGGTTTATGTAAGCCGTTGTTGTGACCTTGTCAGACTGTATCCGTACATACTGATCTATGACCAGATCCTCGGCCAATAGAAGTGCGTTGTAAACAGCTCTTAGTTCGAGAATGTTTATGGGTAATCTGCTCTCTTGAGGCGTCCACCTTCCCTGAAATTGATGGCCTTCCAGGACGGCACCCCAACCTCTGAGACTGGCGTCCGTTGTCAGAATCCTCCAGCCCAAATGCCGAATATCTTTCCTGCTGCGAGATTCTTGTGCATCAACCACTATGTCAGGGAGACACGTACTTGTGGTTGAAGTCTGATTCTCCGATGAAGTAGCCAATGTGAACCTGCTCCCTGAGCAATGAGATTCATCTGAAAGGGTCGGGAATTAAGTCTTCCGTACTGGATAGCTTCGAACGATGCTACCATTTTTCCTAGAAGTTATACACAGAGATGTAGAGACACCGTCAGTGCCCCTAGTACTTGAGTCACCAACTTCCGTATGTCCTGAATCTTGGATTCTGGCAGAAAAATTCTTAATTTCACAGTGTCCAATATAAGACCTAGGAACTGAATCCGTTGTGTTGGAATGTGGTTGGATTTCTTGACGTTCACTATCCAACCGTGTTGAATCAGAAATTGGTGAGATGTGTGAGCATCCTTTACCAGCTTCTCCTGAGAAGAGGCTTTGATTAGGAGATCGTCTAGATAAGGTATTATAGTGACTCCACTTATTCTCAATTCTGCCACCATGACAGCCATGATCTTCGTAAAGATCCTCGGGGCTGAAGATAGACCGAACGGTAGAGCTCTGAATTGATAATGATCCTTCACCAATGCGAACCGTAGGTAAGCTTGGTGGGGAGACCAAATTGGGATATGCAGGTACGCATCCCTTATGTCCATGGATATCTGAACTCCTTGTGTTCTAGACCTGCAATGACCGACTGTATTGATTCCATCTTGAATTTGTAAATTCTTAGAAATTGGTTTAAAACTTTTAAATTTAGAATCGGTCTGACTGTTCCGTCTGGTGTAAAAGCCTATTATATATCCTATATCAAACACGCTAAAAGGTTAATGAACACAGTACGCAATTGGCGTATGGAATACCGTAAGAGTACGCAAGTAGCGTACAAACGCGTGGCCGTGGACGAGACGCACGAGCGGCACGTTCGCTCACGGCTTAAAGCGTAAAGGCAAGCACGCTATAGGCTGCCGACTAACGTAATGATACGCTAGCAGCGTAGCGGACGCTCGAGACCACGAGGAGATCACGAGCGGCGCTGACGCTCACAGAGTTAAACCTTTGTAACAATATCATAAACAATGTACTTTAATTGTAAACCTTTGTGCAGTGGTAAGGTGTAAATGCAACACAGTGTAACCTTGTTAGTTTAAAAGCTGCACGAGCGATTCTCACGCTCTGAGAACCCTTTAGCAATAATAAACACTCATATACCGGTCTAAGGGTCTAACACCTTTTAAGGAAATGAATGAACGTTCAATCGCAAAAGAATACACAGTACAAGTTATACACTACCAAACTAACATAAAATACCTAACCGAGTTACTACACGTTAAAATACAACAAAGACACAATTACATTTAAAAGGGGGAAGGAGAGAGAGAATGGCTTACAACAAAATAGGAGATAAATATGGTTGCAGAGAACTTACGCACAAGGGGAACAATCGCAAGCGCCTTTCTGGATATCCAGCTCCCGATTATCAGTGATGAGAACCGTTGAAAAGAGTAGAGAGCTGGCCCAGATCGGCTTGTCTTTATATACACTTACACACAGTACAGTACAATGGTCCCTACATACTTATTGTTCATTGGACACAGGAACTCGTCTCTGCATTATAACAAAAGGTCATAGGTTGGTTCATACAGGTGGGCTGTGACTATTTCAAACTGCTCAGGTGGGAGGGAAACTGGGTTTCCCGCCGCATGGGTAATAAAGTGCAAATATAGTAAATGTCCATAAACTTCTTATGTCCATAACTATACGCACGAGCGAGTAATCCGCTTCAAACCAACACCGGAATATTGCTAATTATATTCTCTTCCGATGGATACTAAACACCACTGTGTAACCCCTGTCTGACCCTTCGTATCAAACAAAGAGGAATCTCTTAGTCCCCGAACATGCTATATTAACTAAACTTTCAGATTCTACCAAAGGGACCATAATCTACAAAATACATTATATGACTAAAATATGTTATGATTGAATCGCCCGCTAGACGCACACAAACTCTACCGTAAATGCGCATACCGCGCGCCCGCGAGTATACGCATGCACGGGAGAGCTCATGCTCGTGCAGCGTGCACACGCACGAGGTGCATATATGGCAATGTGCAGCGTGATATTTTTCTGACTTTGACAGTCCACCCTTTGGCAGTCACCAATAACTGCCATTTCCTAAAACAGTTCAAAAAGAGAAAAATATATGTCATGTATAATACATTTCTATGATTGGGTAGGGGAGAAGAGGAGAAGGTGGGAAAACGGTATGACCTAGTGAGATAGCAGAAGCATGTGTGTATGAATCCATGTTTGGGGGGTCATGTATCATCGTGCCGTACGTGTTTTAAATCAAGCTTCGAGGTATTGCGAAGTATACATTTGAATTCCTTCTTATCCCGTATTAAGGGTCTGTGGATGGGCTGTCAAACTTTACCGAGCTCTTTTCGGCTTTTGGTTGCAACAAAATGGGGGAGCACATTTTAGTTGATGATACATGAATGGGGGGATATGTGAGTGCTGATATCTGTGCCTATGTTCCCTATCGACTAATTGTGTCATTACCTGAAGGTTGTAGAGATGAAGATAAGGAGCAATTATGGTAAATGCAGTCATAAACTATGTGAGTTCAATATACATTTGCCGATTGAGTTCTTGTCTTGTCTCGACGTACATGTTGACTGTAGTCTCCTTGGGCTTTTGCCAAAGTGCGAGCAAAAGCTTTCTCAATGTCCATAGACTTACAAAAAGTGTTGGGCTAGCGTAAAATTAAAGGTACTAGGGATATGGGGGGTCTATGGCATAGTCCATCAGTTGTCTGTGTAAAAGGTTGTCAAATTCTTCTTCCAAGCGGATGTCTTTGTACCTTGGAGGAAAACAAAGGAGAAACGGGTGAAAGAAACGGACCGTGGAATCACACTTTCATCACAACATTGTCTCTATCGTTGGGTCATAAACCAAATCAGTCGTTGTTATTACAGTATCTTCACTTCTTAAACTCATCACTCGGGCGCTACTTTTACACTTTTTAAAATCCGAACGCATCTAAATATCAGACCGACCAATATGATGACACCCAGAATACACAAAAATTTCCCTACATCCATGATAATACCTTGGGTCCATTCTCCTAAACCAGAGAACCAATTTCGCGGGTTCAACCATGACACCCAACCGGTCAGCTCATTACCCACAGCAGCTAGGGTGAGATTGTGTTTCCTTCGGAACTCCCATTTTAATTGCAAAATGTCATCCATCTTTTGATCTATGACCTCGGCTGGGTCCTCTGTGCTGTTTGTAATATACGTGCAGCACTTTATTCCATACTGAGTCGCTAGGGTAACACAATACCCGCCTGTCACAGCTGTGAGATAATTGAGAATCATCCTATGCTGAACCAGTTCTGTTTTATAAGCTTGGAGCTCCCTTCCGGTATACCTGAATGTGTCATCATACATTTCAGTGATATTGTCTAATAAATTTGCAAGCGCAGATATATATTTATAATTTATCACTCCTCTGGCGGTACGAGTGATATCTAACGCGATTAGGAATTGAATCCCGGTGGATTCATGGATCAGGTCGGAGGCCGGATGCTCTGTTCTTTCTATTAGGTGCCGTTTAACGATGTGCTCGTAATGAGTGTGAGTATAAGGAGCTTGGGCACTGCGGTGAATATCCTTCATTTTAGTGTGGGATACGGTCATTACTTCAGGCAGTACTTTTCCAATATAACATAACCCTTCTGAGTTTGGGGCAAGCCACTTATACGCCTTCCTCCCGCATATGAAATATGCATCATCGGGGAGAACATATGGGACGGAGTAGGACATTACCATATTACACATTTTCCATATGAAATCTCCTAACCCTAATTCTCCCATCTGTTTAGTACACGTATCAGTTTGTACGATATGTGCACAGTATCCTGGTGATACTTCTCCAACTCTCATGATCCTACTTCCTAGGGTATACCTAAATCGGAAATATTTTCCACTACCGGCTATGTGGCGTATAAGTTCTGTATCTGTAGGCATTCTATCGGCTCTGTATGAAAAGGTCATGGTTTGGTTGTTCCATGACACTTCCTAATTTCCCGGCTTTCGGGGATTGGAAATGTTAAAACATATTAGGGATCTATCCACATGATATTGGTGGAGCTTCAAACTAGGAGGACTGGAGATATTAAACCTCCTGTCCACCGGCCTCCCACCACTTAGCTCAAGTACCTCCCCTATAGTTAGAGGGAATGGTACTAACCCTGATTTGCTATGGCCTTGAGGTACTTGAGAGCATATCCAACAATCTGTCTGATTTAACACTTTACCCACTAAGGAGTAATAGTCACTCAATGGATGCCGGTCCATGTGGATATTAAAACTGGATTGGCATTTCTTGATGCACCCATCCTCAACTACACTGTCACAGAGTCTACAGATACAGTTCTCTTCAGCTAACAATCCTTCACAATTCCTCCTATTGTCAATGCTATCGGATCGTTTTCTGATACTCGCCTTTGCTTGATGATTATGTTGTTCTTGGAAATCTACGCCTCCAACTTTGTCATCAGAACCCATTCCAGAACCTCTCTCGACCTCCATGGCACTCTCGCCGGAACAGACTGCTCTGGTCAACATCATGGTCAACAGGAAAATCCGGATCACAGTCTCTTGGGGCAAGTCCATCTTATAGGAGGAAATGGAGAAGAATGAGAAGGGGGAAAGAAATAATTGAGGGAGATGGGATGGGAAGTGGAGAAAAACAATAAAAGGGAACAGGGAATCGACAACTGCCTCCGATCTTATTATTCTCAATGCTCAGGTGCCGTCTCAGTCCTCCTGAAACAGACACTCCAGTGATACAACTTCCTCTACCGTCTGTTCTTTATCACGGGTCCTCTCTGGATCAGCAACCTTCTTACAATGGGACGAATGAACCCAAGTCTCTCTCTCGGCAACCTTCAATGCTGTCGTGCTAATCAATAAGACTTGGTATGGTCCTTCCCATCTGTCAATAAGGCAACCTGAGCGTAGAAAATTCCGTATCATTACATAATCCCCAGGTTCAATGTCATGACAATTACTATCTGGCAGATCAGGAATCACTAACTTCAAATTATCATTCTGATTCCTTAGCTGTTTACTCATCTTAACCAAATACTTTACAGTCCCTTCATTGTTACACTTCAAGTCATCCTGAGGGTTAATCATGACATGCGGTTGTCGACCAAACAGAATTTCAAAAGGGGACAGATTAAGAGGGGACCTGGGAGTGGTTCTGATGCTGTATAATACAAGGGGCAAAGCTTCTGGCCATGTCAATCCTGTTTCCGTCATAACTTTGCTCAATTTATTTTTAATAGTGCTGTTCACTCTTTCTACCTTCGCACTCGCCTGGGGGCGGTACGGAGTGTGCAGCTTACTATCAATTCCCATCAACTTACACATTCCTTGAAAGACATCACCTGTAAAATGGGTACCCCTATCACTTTCAATTATTCTAGGGATACCATATCTACACACAAATTCTTGTACAATTTTCTTAGCAGTAAACATTGCGGTATTTGTGGCCGCAGGAAATGCTTCGACCCAATTTGAAAGCACATCTATACAACCTAGTACATACTTCAAATTTCGACAAGGGGGTAATTGTATGAAATCAATCTGTATTACCTGAAAAGGGCCGTCTGTAGGTGGGATATGAGATGGTTCTGTTGGTATTGCCTTTCCGATATTCTTCCTCAAGCAGGTGAGGCAAGTCATTGCCCTCTTTCCCGCATGGGAAGAAAATCCTGGGGCGCACCAATATGCTCTTACCAACTTGCACATCCCTTCCTTGCCTAGATGAGTCAGCCCATGTGCTGCTTCCGCTAAACTTGGAAGGTATGCTCTGGGTGCCACTGGTTTACCCTGTCCATCTGTCCAGAGTCCTGAGGACTCCTGGCCATATCCTTTTGCCCTCCAAACTGCCTTTTCCTGTGTGGAACACAAATTTTGCATTTCACACAATTTCTGTGTGTTGACGGTATTAAATACCAACAGTTGTGTGGTGTCTGTCTGTCTGGGGGTACCAGCTGCTGACTTAGCAGCTTCGTCTGCTCGGCTGTTACCAAGTGATACCGGGTCTTGGCTATATGTATGTGCTTTACACTTGATGACAGCCACTCTGTCAGGTTCCTGTATCGCTGTTAGAAGCCTTTTGATGTGAGCTGCATGCGCTACCGGTGTACCAGCTGCCGTCATGAAATTTCTGAGGCGCCATAGGGCTCCGAAATCATGGACTACCCCGAAGGCGTATCTAGAATCGGTATAGATATTGGCTGATTTACCCTTAGCCAATTCACATGCTCTGGTTAGGGCAACCAATTCAGCAACCTGGGCTGAGTGAGGTGGGCCTAGCGGTTCTGCTTCTATGGTGCCTTGGTCATCTACGACTGCGTATCCAGTACACAAGTCTCCCGAGTCCGTCTGTCTGTGACAACTACCGTCAGTGTAGAAAGTAAGATCTACATCTTCCAGTGGGTTGTCACTGATGTCAGGCCTTGCCGTGAAATTTTGGGTCAAATATTCCATACAATCATGTGAGTCAGTGTCTGTACTAAATCCTCCTCCATCACTCTCATCCCCCACCCTTTGTGCCTGTCCAGGCACACCTGGGAGATACGTTGCTGGATTTAGTGCACTGCATCTCTTTATGGTGATGTTTACAGGGGCCATTAGTGCTAATTCCCACCTTGTAAACCGTGCGGATGAGACATGTCTGGTTTGGGCAGAATTTAGCAAAGTGGGATTGTATCTGCACACACACAATTGTATTATATCAGATTTGGAACTATATACAGCTCCAAAATAACCCCTATTGCATTCAAGTATTCACAATTATTTGTGGGGGTGCTATCGACTACAGCTAAGGTTAGTCAGCAAAAAGAAAAAGAGAAAAGGACTGTATTTGTCGATGCACAGGAAGAAGGGTGACCTGATTATCACAATCTTCTGGAGAATTATTAAAATTTAACTTTTATTAGTGTCAAATTAAAATAGTGTGATGATAACTGACACACAAACTACGAGTATAGACGAAACATAAAGGTTAAAATCAAGACGTATACAACATATACCACAAGTGCAATGAAATAATAAGTGTGATTAAAGATTAAAATATGTGTCCGCGTGTCTGTTCTTATATCCAATTATATAATATTGCTCACAATATTTACTCAGTCTGATAATAGTTGTCAGCAATTGGTCTTCATATGTTCACATGACCATTTGTCAGTATTTATAATATCTGGAGTATCCCACTCCTATGTGTATAATTGTAGCTGACAATATGATTCCAATGGTGTCTATAATATTCACACTGTGTATATCTTATATTCTAGGCTTGGTGGTCTGTCTTATTCCCCACTTCAATATAGTGTTTTAATCACACTTAAATGGATCACACTCAGTCTGTACACTTATATATACTAATATGCAACTTTGTCAAGATGGAGTATCATTCATTACATATATATAGTTTGTTCAGTAGTGGATGCATCTTTCCTGAGCCTTCTAAAGAGCATTCATTGGGAATACAGATTGGGTTTTTCTGCCTAAAAATTAACACATTCAATATCCTGGTTGGTACTTATGTGTAGATTATTGTTGTAAACAGTATAAATAGGTTACAGTGTACCAATATCTCTATGTGGTTGTATTACGTGCGCTCTTGATTTTAATGAGACTCTCTGTAGTCATGTAAGATAATTAGATCAGGAGACATGCCATTCCTATAGTGAGAGTGAGTACTTTCCTCACACTTCAATATAGGTATTATAAATGTGCAGCAGTATACTGTGTTGCAGTACCCCTCTTAAAGGTGACACCTCCTATATTGACAGACTAAATGTATCTGAATTAGATAGGGATAGTTATGTCCCCCGTCAATTATAGAGGGCCAGCTGGTTATTAATAATAAATTAGGTAATGGTGGTTTATATTCCTACCACTCAAGGTGTATATATGTTGAATTAGCTAAGCTAATTGGTAATCAAAAAGTACGGGTTCTGAGATGTTTATTATAGTATCAATATACCTGCTGCATAAGTTAATACTGCAGCACTTTATCCATTGGCATTCATTGAGTTGTATCATAAGTGTTTCCACATGCCTATTGAATTATAAATGACCACACACTTATAATTAGAACCTTGCTAGCTTAATTGCTACCTCTGGAGACAAAGATGTACTTTATTATCTGTGCTGATAATTCTCAAACAGCATAGATTATAGGGTATGTTTCTTATAGTATTTATGTATCTGCCGGGTTCTGAGGTGTTTATTATAGTATCAATATACCTGCTGCTTAAGTTAATACTGCAGCACTTTATCCATTGGCATTCATTGAGTTGTATCATAAGTGTTTCCACATGCCTTTTAAATTATAAATGACCACACACTTATAATTAGAACCTTGCTAGCTTAATTGCTACCTCTGGAGACAAAGATGTGCTTTATTATCTGTGCTGATAATTCTCAAACAGCATAGATTATAGGGTATGTTTCTTATAGTATTTCTGTATCTGCTGCACAGATTGAAACTGTAACGTTTATTCTATTGGCATTAGTTAAATTGTATCATGCATATCTCCTCCTGACTAACAGGTGGCTTGGAGAATCAACTGTGAAACATTGTTGCGTTTCTATCTGTATAAGCCACAACACTGTCAATTACTGCTTTCTCACTGACATAGTTAGACTGACTGTGTCTGCTAGCCTAACACAATTTATCCGTCTACCTGCTATTTAGTGCTGTGGATACCATCGGAATCTAACTAATCACATAATCAGAACTAGTTATACATTAAATTGGTTTATGAGCAAGGACATAGACTGACACGCGGACACACGCTGCCCACACGCGTGTTCCGCCGTTACTCTAACAGCTTCGTCAGGGCTGTTTTTTTTTTTTTTTTTTTTGTTTTTTTTTTCAGCCCTGACGAAGCTGTTAGAGTAACGGCGGAACACGCGTGTGGGCAGCGTGTGTCCGCGTGTCAGTCTATGTCCTTGCTCATAAACCAATTTAATGTATAACTAGTTCTGATTATGTGATTAGTTAGATTCCGATGGTATCCACAGCACTAAATAGCAGGTAGACGGATAAATTGTGTTAGGCTAGCAGACACAGTCAGTCTAACTATGTCAGTGAGAAAGCAGTAATTGACAGTGTTGTGGCTTATACAGATAGAAACGCAACAATGTTTCACAGTTGATTCTCCAAGCCACCTGTTAGTCAGGAGGAGATATGCATGATACAATTTAACTAATGCCAATAGAATAAACGTTACAGTTTCAATCTGTGCAGCAGATACAGAAATACTATAAGAAACATACCCTATAATCTATGCTGTTTGAGAATTATCAGCACAGATAATAAAGCACATCTTTGTCTCCAGAGGTAGCAATTAAGCTAGCAAGGTTCTAATTATAAGTGTGTGGTCATTTATAATTTAAAAGGCATGTGGAAACACTTATGATACAACTCAATGAATGCCAATGGATAAAGTGCTGCAGTATTAACTTAAGCAGCAGGTATATTGATACTATAATAAACACCTCAGAACCCGGCAGATACATAAATACTATAAGAAACATACCCTATAATCTATGCTGTTTGAGAATTATCAGCACAGATAATAAAGTACATCTTTGTCTCCAGAGGTAGCAATTAAGCTAGCAAGGTTCTAATTATAAGTGTGTGGTCATTTATAATTCAATAGGCATGTGGAAACACTTATGATACAACTCAATGAATGCCAATGGATAAAGTGCTGCAGTATTAACTTATGCAGCAGGTATATTGATACTATAATAAACATCTCAGAACCCGTACTTTTTGATTACCAATTAGCTTAGCTAATTCAACATATATACACCTTGAGTGGTAGGAATATAAACCACCATTACCTAATTTATTATTAATAACCAGCTGGCCCTCTATAATTGACGGGGGACATAACTATCCCTATCTAATTCAGATACATTTAGTCTGTCAATATAGGAGGTGTCACCTTTAAGAGGGGTACTGCAACACAGTATACTGCTGCACATTTATAATACCTATATTGAAGTGTGAGGAAAGTACTCACTCTCACTATAGGAATGGCATGTCTCCTGATCTAATTATCTTACATGACTACAGAGAGTCTCATTAAAATCAAGAGCGCACGTAATACAACCACATAGAGATATTGGTACACTGTAACCTATTTATACTGTTTACAACAATAATCTACACATAAGTACCAACCAGGATATTGAATGTGTTAATTTTTAGGCAGAAAAACCCAATCTGTATTCCCAATGAATGCTCTTTAGAAGGCTCAGGAAAGATGCATCCACTACTGAACAAACTATATATATGTAATGAATGATACTCCATCTTGACAAAGTTGCATATTAGTATATATAAGTGTACAGACTGAGTGTGATCCATTTAAGTGTGATTAAAACACTATATTGAAGTGGGGAATAAGACAGACCACCAAGCCTAGAATATAAGATATACACAGTGTGAATATTATAGACACCATTGGAATCATATTGTCAGCTACAATTATACACATAGGAGTGGGATACTCCAGATATTATAAATACTGACAAATGGTCATGTGAACATATGAAGACCAATTGCTGACAACTATTATCAGACTGAGTAAATATTGTGAGCAATATTATATAATTGGATATAAGAACAGACACGCGGACACATATTTTAATCTTTAATCACACTTATTATTTCATTGCACTTGTGGTATATGTTGTATACGTCTTGATTTTAACCTTTATGTTTCGTCTATACTCGTAGTTTGTGTGTCAGTTATCATCACACTATTTTAATTTGACACTAATAAAAGTTAAATTTTAATAATTCTCCAGAAGATTGTGATAATCAGGTCACCCTTCTTCCTGTGCATCGACAAATACAGTCCTTTTCTCTTTTTCTTTTTGGGCAGAATTTAGTAAGGCTGACACTGCATGAGGTGTATGGATTGTGAGGTTGTGTCCTAGCACTACATCTTCGCTTTTCGTTACTAGCAATGCTATCGCAGCGACACTTCGCAAGCATGTGGGGAGGGATCGCGCTACCGTATCTAGCTGAGCGCTGTAGTATGCTACCGGCCTGCTGGCATCACCGTGCTTTTGGGTTAGGACGCCTGCCGCGCAACCAGCACTTTCTGTTCCGTACAGCTCAAAGGGTTTCCCATAGTCTGGCATACCTAATGCTGGTGCCTGCGTTAGGCACTGTTTAAGTCTCTCAAATGCCATCTCGGATTCGTCTGTATGCGAAATCCGATCAGGTTTGTTTGATGAGACCATCTCCTGCAAAGGTAATGCTAGAATGGAAAAACCTGGGATCCAGTTACGGCAGTACCCACACATTCCTAAAAATGTTCTGATCTGTTGCTGAGTTTGTGGCAGTGTCATGTCTCGAATTGCTTGAATTCTATCAGCGGTCCGGTGTCTCAGTCCTTGTGTCAGACAGTGTCCCAGATATTTTACTTTAGTCTGGCATAATTGCAACTTGTCATTGGAAACCTTGTGTCGTGTGTCTGAAAGATGAAACAGGAGCTGTTTCGTATCTTTCAGGGACGCTTCCAGTGAATCTGAACACAGTAGTAAATCATCCACATATTGGATCAGTACTGATCCACTTTCTGGTTGGAAAGACTGTAAACAATCATGCAAAGCCTGTGAAAATATACTTGGACTGTCTATGAAACCTTGTGGTAATCGAGTCCATGTGTATTGGACTCCTCTGTATGTGAATGCAAACAAATATTAGCTGTCAGGGTGCAGAGGTACCGAGAAGAAGGCGGAGCAGAGGTCAATAACAGTGAAAAATTTCGCAGTGGGAGGGATTTGCATAAGGATGACAGCTGGATTTGGCACTACGGGGAACTGACTCTCAACTATTTTGTTAATCCCCCTTAGATCCTGCACTAGCCTGTAACCCCTCCCCCCACTCTTTTTCACAGGGAAGATGGGACTATTGGCAGTGCTGGATGTTCTCACCAGAATGCCCTGTTGTAGCAAGCGCTCTATTACGGGGTATACTCCTAACTCCACCTCTGGCTTCAGAGGGTATTGTGGGATTTTTGGAGCTATCCTACCATCTTTTACTTGCACAACTACTGGAGCTACGTTTGCCATTAATCCAGTGTCTTGTCCATCTTTAGTCCAAAGTGACTCTGGTATTTGGGATGTCATTTTTTCTACCTGGGATGAACTCCTATTTATCATAATGGTTTGTGACATTCATTTTGATGGGGAGTCTAGCATGTCTCGTACTTCCTGAGCGTGATTCTCAGGTATGTCTAAGAATACACCTTCAGGGGTACAATAAATGACACACCCCATTTTACACAATAAATCTCTTCCCAGGAGATTAGTCGGTGCCGATGCAGCCAGCAAAAAGGAATGCTTGGTATGCAAATGCCCTATTGTAATCTCTGCTGGTTTGCTAACAGGGTAGTGCTGTACTACTCCCGTTACTCCCATGGCTGGAATTGTTTTACCAGTGGTTCTCATGCCCACTGTCGAATTTATCACTGATTTGGCCGCCTCCGTATCTACAAGGAAATTTAATGATTTACCAGCTACATCAATTGTGATCTCGGGTTCACTTCCAAGACTTGCAATCAATTTCACTGGCTGCAGATTACAGGTGTGGCCACACCCCTATTGGGTATGGTGACCTCCCTGAATCGCGGTGGCAGCAATTACTTGTGGTGGGGGTAGATGGGAACTATCAGAGATTTGCCAGTCTCTTCTTGGGGGATACCTTTTTGTTTCCCCTGCATGTGGCTCATAGCTCCGCCCCTTCGGTCCTTGATCCCAATGTCTCGTATCAGGTCGTTGTCTATAGGGTTGATATGAATTTTGTATTTGTCTTGCTTTACAATCACGTGACATGTGTCCCTCTCTGTGACAATTATAACATTTTATACCTCTTGACTTACCCACAGGGGTCACAGTTCTGGGCTGAGGTGGCCGGGTAGTGAGGGCCTGTATGCTTACAGCCATTAACTTATCACTCTGTGACTCCCTGTGTCTGATGATATTTCGATCATGCCCAGCAGCAGCCTCTCCCAATGCATCCACCGACATACCTCTCCAATCAGGCCTAGTGGTTTGTATTCTATTTCTTAAAACCTCCTTTAGACCGTCCATTAATACTGAAACAGCTACTTCCCTGTGGTGGACATTAGTTTTAATGTCATCTATACCAGTGTACCTAGCCATATCCTGCAGAGCCCGGTGAAAATACTCTGGTGTGGATTCACCTTCTTTTTGTTTTATGGTAAAGATTTTATTCCACTTTACAACTGCAGGAAAATATACCCCTAACTGTAAGTTGATTCTCTTTACATTATCCTGATTATACTCGTCTGTTAGTGGTACTTCCTCATCTAACTTGCAATCAGCTATAAACTTTAACGGATCAACACTGGGGGGTAAACATGCCCTCAAAACTGTCCTCCAATCTTTGTTAGTTGGCTCTGCAGAATTTCCTAGCTCCCTAATATACTTTTGACATGCAACTAAGTCTTTCCTAGGATCAGGGAATTCAGACATCATTGATCTTAATTCTGCTCGGGAAAAGGGACAGTGCATGGCGATGTTTCTGACAGGAGTAGCTCCTGAAGCTTCACTGCTATTACCCTAACAGGATTAAGTCCAACAACATCATTCTGAGTAGATTCTACAACATGTGGTGAAAAGGTTTCAGCATAGTGTATGGTGCCGTACTTACCAGTCGATACGACCTCACCTGTCCCTCCGCTAGGGGCCTTTGATACTAATCTTACGGGTTGAGTCGTGCCTACTGCTGTTTCTGATATGGTGGCTGCTAGGGAGAGTGCTGATATTGTTGTGGGCTCATCCTCTTGGTCACAATCCTGGGGAAAGTTCAAAACAGGGTACAACTTGCACGGATTAGTGTTAGCATTAATTACTTTGGTTACATTATCCTTAACTTCTACACATTTAACATAACCCTGAGTGCCATTCTCTGCAACCAATTTCTCTCCAGGTATGTATGGTGGTGGGGGTGCAGTGGCTCTCAGTTTCCTGATAGGGTTAGATCCAGTGGCTTGCGCCAACCCCCTTTGTATTTCACCTTCCTGTTGCCACAATGTTAAATAATCATAATGTTTAATACGCCTTATTCAAGATTTAATCAGGCAAACTCTTCTCCTTAAATTCTGTAACACTTCTGGGTTAAAACTACCTACCCGGGGAAACTTTTCCCCGTCATGCACAGTCATCCTTTCCCATTCATTGCACAACATTTCTGTGTGATGACCATATTTCTCACACATGATATACCTTGCCGACCCGATTGGTCGGTTTACCAAATCAACCTGAACCTGGGTTGATCGCCCCTTACCTGAACAACTGGCCCCCATCTCTGCAGGTGCTGCTTTTACTACCTCTGACTTCAAATCAGGGTCTTTGGCAACCCTTACAAAAACCAAGATGCTCGGGGTAAGGCTGCGGTGGGGGTTTTGCGCCGAAGTCCGCCCACTTAACTCCCGTCCACGCTGGCCAATACGGCGACCAAAGTTCCCAGAGGTTCCGTACCCAACCTAGGGCACCTAAGTACGTCTACTTGCTCGGGCGTGTGGGAGTGTCTTACCCTCCCCAGCAAGTATCAGTCGCTGGAATGTCCCTGAGTGATCAGGCTACTTCCCTTAAAATAAAAAAATTACACAAATCACGTTAACAATGTGCAAGTAGCGTTCTTCTGAATTCAAGACACGCTGATGCACACAATCACATGCGGTACAATCGTATCTGCACATAAGCAACTAATCTTATGTGCGGAACGATCAGTGGAATCGAAAATTTCGGCTGCAAATTCCTTCAGCAATGAGCTTCTTTGGCCTATATGGGTCTAGCACCAACCCTCTTCGGTTGTGCTTCTCTACTTCTAGTCTGCTGTACCTGAACCTCCTGTTCTGTGACCTCCTGGTCTGTTACCTCCTGGTCTGTTATGTACAGCAGACTCTACTGCTCATAAATGTGTCGAGACTAACAAGGGACGCCTCCCAAGCCACCCCACGATATCACTCTCGCTGGTGTACCTCTTTCTACTGGCCTATGGTTCCCACTTCCGTAATAAAAGAGAGATCTTATATGTATACACACTCTTACATTCAAACACTTTTATTTCTGTACAGAATCCCTTTCATTCAGTAATAGTCTAACCCAGAAGAATTACAACAGAGAAAGTCTTTTTCTTTTAACTTTAAACTTTTTGGATTTGAGATAGATTTGCGTTATTTTCGCGTTACTTCCTTATCGCCTATTAAAACAATACTATCGTGCGGTTTGTATTATGTGGGCGTATCCGTACGCTCCGTTGCGTGATATACGCTCCGTGCGTCGACCCTTGCGTTGCGTACGCCCTGCCCTTGTAAGGACACGTGTACGCAGACCAAGTACGTCCACAGTTACACACTACACGTTTATCAATGTGAATGATCTTTAACAGTAATCCTTCACTGACCACCACTCAAATCTCCCTTGTATTCTAGGCGAGATTGTGTGCGTGCCTTTTACAATTATTCCCTTCACTATTTATCCTTTAACTATTAATAACAACAAATGTCTCAACACGTTATCACTAGTGTGTGGCAATCAGGAGAATAAGGTACGGACAGATAATCCTAAACAAGGAATACAGGTGTGTGTGCTTATGCGTACGTTCGCAAAACAGAAACTAAACAGGTTTTAAAAGACAATAACGTACTATTCCTACCTTTTGGTTCCGGATTCCTTCAGCACTCCTTACTACGCAAAGCAGACGCTTATCTGGTCAGCACTACGAGGAATATTACCTCCCGCCTTTTGCTGACCGATAATGTCTGCTGAAATTACCTAGTGCAGATATGTGAAGAGCGGGTGAGTCCCCAATTGTAAAAGCCTATTATATATCCTATATCAAACACGCTAAAAGGTTAATGAACACAGTACGCAATTGGCGTATGGAATACCGTAAGAGTACGCAAGTAGCGTACAAACGCGTGGACGAGACGCACGTTCGCTCACGGCTTAAAGCGTAAAGGCAAGCACGCTATAGGCTGCCGACTAACGTAATGATACGCTAGCAGCGTAGCGGACGCTCGAGACCACGAGGAGATCACGAGCGGCGCTGACGCTCACAGAGCTAAACCTTTGTAACAATATCATAAACAATGTACTTCAATTGTAAACCTTTGTGCAGTGGTAAGGTGTAAATGCAACACAGTGTAACCTTGTTAGTTTAAAAGCTGTACGAGCGATTCTCACGCTCTGAGAACCCTTTAGCAATAATAAACACTCATATACCGGTCTAAGGGTCTAACACCTTTTAAGGAAATGAATGAACGTTCAATCGCAAAAGAATACACAGTACAAGTTATACACTACCAAACTAACATAAAATACCTAACCGAGTTACTACACGTTAAAATACAACAAAGACACAATTACATTTAAAAGGGGGAAGGAGAGAGAGAATGGCTTACAACAAAATAGGAGATAAATATGGTTGCAGAGAACTTACGCACAAGGGGAACAATCGCAAGCGCCTTTCTGGATATCCAGCTCCCGATTATCAGTGATGAGAACCGTTGAAAAGAGTAGAGAGCTGGCCCAGATCGGCTTGTCTTTATATACACTTACACACAGTACAGTACAATGGTCCCTACATACTTATTATTCATTGGACACAGGAACTCGTCTCTGCATTATAACAAAAGGTCATAGGTTGGTTCATACAGGTGGGCTGTGACTATTTCAAACTGCTCAGGTGGGAGGGAAACTGGGTTTCCCGCCGCATGGGTAATAAAGTGCAAATATAGTAAATGTCCATAAACTTCTTATGTCCATAACTATACGCACGAGCGAGTAATCCGCTTCAAACCAACACCGGAATATTACTAATTATATTCTCTTCCGATGGATACTAAACACCACTGTGTAACCCCTGTCTGACCCTTCGTATCAAACAAAGAGGAATCTTTGTCCCCGAACATGCTATATTAACTAAACTTTCAGATTCTATCAAAGGGACCATAATCTACAAAATACACTATATGACTAAAATATGTTATGATTGAATCGCCCGCTAGACGCACACAAACTCTACCGTAAATGCGCATACCGCGCGCCCGCGAGTGCACGCGACCGCGAGTATACGCACGCACGGGAGAGCTCATGCTCGTGCAGCGTGCACACGCACGAGGTGCATATATGGCAATGTGCAGCGTGATATTTTTCTGACTTTGACACTGGTTTTGGCACGACTAAAAGACTGGAATAAAATCCGGTTCCTCTCTGAGGGGTAGGAACTGGAACAATGACCTCTGACTGTAGCAATTTTTGAATTGCTGAAAGTAACGCTGCGGGCACCGAGGTAAGCCTGTAGTAAAAAATTGACTGTGAGGCCTCTACCTCTGCCCCCACGTGCCTGTCCACTAAAACCTCTTCCTCGGCCTCGAAAGGACTGAGATCTGAAGGAATTAAACGTTGGTCCGAATAACCTCTCTTAACCTGTGGAGCGGTTCTTGTATAAGGAGTGGGCAGGAATGTGGACTTTCCAGCTGTAGCTTGGGAAATCCACTTATCCAATTCTGGACCGAAAAGCGTGTCACCTGCAAAGGGAATAGCTTCCACTGCCTTTTTAGTGTCAGAATCTCCCTGCCAATCTCTAAGCCATAAGATTCTCCTTGCTGATATGGCCGATGCGGATATGCGTGATGCAATCCTACTAGCATCCTTAGATGCCTGACATAAATATGAAGCCGATTCTCGAATGTGTTTTGCCAGATGCGTAATCTCCTCCAAGCTATTTTCCTCTTCAATAGCTTGTATAATATGACTGGCCCATGCTCCCATGGCCTTGTTAACCCAAACACAGATGAGGGTAGGCCTCTGTGCTGCACCTGCTGCTACAAAAATAGACTTTAAAGCTGTGTTAACCTTACGATCTGACACATCCTTTAAAGTCGTTACATTAGGTATTGGCAAAATTGTCTTCTTTGATAATCTTCCCAGGGAAGCATCCACTACCGGTGGATTCTCCCATTTATCCATTACCCCCTTAGGTAAAAGATACGTTACCTGAAATTGTTTTGGGAATTGAAACCGTTTATCAGGTTGTTTCCATGCCTCCTCCATTTGAGTTTGGAGAGATTTAGGAATGGGAAACACCGCTGAACGTGGTTTCTGGGATTTGAATAAGTCGAATTCCTCAGGTTCCTGAATCTCTTCTCCCTTAAAGTCTAGGATGTCTTTAACTGCATCAATTAAGGAGTCAATACCTGAGATTGCCGAATCCTCATCTGTATAGTCCGCGTCCAGGTTAGATTCAATTAACTCACCTTCCTCCGTATCCATAATAATACCATCCTCTTCCTCTGTTACCTGAACCACAGGAAGGGGTCTTTTAACTGCCTTGCGCACATTTGTGTCTGCTTGTGCGGGTGGCGTTAATTTAATGAGGAACTCTTCCATCGTCTTTGAGAATCCCGCAGCCCACTCTGATTGTTGTTTGCGTGATTCCGCCATTTCCTTGGATATTCTTTCTGTAAGAACATCCTCCCATGACCGTGATGGAGCACTGCTCCCCGGCTGTGCGCCCTTGTCTACGCAGGATTCGCACACCCCCGAACTGCCAATCCTCGTGCTTTTCTTATTACATTTCGTACACACGTAATAGGTCTTTCATGTCTTGGTTGTTGCCTTAGACATGATTAGCCCTTTAGTTGACAATTAAACAAAACTTTCACCTTTTATTCAGGAAAGAAAGCTTGTAATATATATGACGGGAGTGACGTGTTTGGAACCGGCTGTAAATAACTTGTCTTTAAGATATGCAAATAAAAAAACTTAATTTACAAATCAAAAAATAAAATAAAAAAATTATTAATTAATAATCAATCTAAAACACCAGCTCGTTAGCAGCCCTCACAAGCCCAGCTGTCAATCAGCTACGATGAAAGGGTTGTCCACGTACTCCCAGAATTTTCCTCAGGATCTTTGATCAGAAGTCCCTTGAAAATATAAGTGATAATGAGTTCTTTTTATTTCAGGAGATCCTCAGTATTCATGTTATATATTCTTTCCAACAGCAGGGGGAGCCTTACTGAACTTCCCAAATCTCATGATAAAGCATAAGAGGGGGAGGGATGCTCCCTGCCCCTCAGTTTTGGCGCCTGCACTGCATATTTAAAATGGCCGCCGTCCCATATTTTAATGTAGATCATTAAAATATCTACACTGCTTCTGCACTCTCCCACAAGAGAGCCGTACCTTCTGTGTCCCCCTCAAACACTGTTCAATTGTAACGAGCTGCCAGTTCACCCCCGCGCTCTCGCTCGTAGCGCACTCGGGACCGCTGCACAAGCCATCTCCTAGCAACGCGACCTGAGTCTCCCTGCCGCGCGGGTATTATGAATGTGTCAGCGGCGCTGTCTCTCCCTGCTATAGCCACGCGGGAACCGGGCGCGCTGTAACCATTATCTGTTAACAGCGCGACCCGCTCTCCCCGCGGTCTCTTCTGTCAGCGGCGCTATTTAAGCCGCATAATAAGTGGCTCTGTTTGTAAAAATATATTGGATCTGGCTGGCTCTGACCCCGGGACTCCAGGGACTATAAGCATTAAATAAACCCTCTGATCTATAGAGGTTGATATAATACTGGCCCTTTACAACCAGTACTCACGGTTGAAGATGAGAGGATCTCCTGATGAGAGATGCGGATCCCTTCAGTAGGGATCTTTGTCTCCCAGATCAACTTAAGCTTTGTCCCCCTTTTATTAGGTTGACGCAGCCTGTATTGAAAACATTTGACATTCTAGTCAGGAGCTATCTGCTCCTATGTGCTTCACCTCTAGCACAATTTTCAAAACTGAGGCATGAGGGGCGTAAAGGGGGAGGAGCTGGCTGTGCAGACAATGCAAATTTTTAAGATTGTGCCACACCTCCGGTTCGCAGACTTCACACCCCTAATGTCTGAGTGGAACTCCAGTGTCCCCTAGTGGATGAAAGAGAAATTATGTTTTTTGGGATTCTGAAGGGATACGTTCTGGTAAGGGTACGACAGTTAGCATAAAATTTTTTGTTTATTTATTTCAAGAGTTGTTAGCCGATAAAATCCATATATTCTTCTTCATTACAGTGTGTACATTTTTACATCCGATTGGATACTTTATATTCTTGTAAAAAGGTTATATCATTTTACTACGGTAACAATACATCACTATTCATGTGTTGCCATCGCTACAGTCCTTAGCACATGTCACAGTGGTGGTTGTCACATATAAAACGTTCTGCATTTGTGACATAGTATAGTGTTTTTTATTTACTTTTTTTTGAAAAAAAAAAATTTTTTATAAGCCTAATTACACATCATTTATCTTAATCTGATTTCGACACATAAAAAAATCAGGAGTAGAATAGTTGTTATAGATATGGCAGGATCACAAAAAATAATATTCTGGGGTCCTCAGAAGTTCCCCCTTGGTATACTAAGGGTGATGGATTAATATACCATTGACATACTAGTCTATATAATTGTTGCAGTGGGTAGCAATATCACGTGGCAACCAGTATAGCATAAATTGGATAGCCTCTGTAAGGGTGCATACACACTGGGTGTTTTTTCCCAGCATATATGCACAGTGATGATGTGAACATCGCTGGCAGGAAAATAGCTAGCTCAGTGCATATACTCTGCGCAGTTTGGCACTGACAGCTCCATATGTATTTGTGCGCATAATAAGAGTTGCCAAACTGGAATATATTGTTAAGGAGAGGAAGTGAGGTCTTTTCCAAATTCTGACTCTGCTGCTGTGCATGTGTCTACAGACAGTGAATGTTAAGCATATAACCGCTGAGTGAAGTACTGGGAGGTACAGCTAAAATAACTGCTCAAAGAGGATATGGGGGATTGATTCCCTTATACGTTTTTCACACTGCCAATGCCGGATCCCACCCGGGAATTGGAAACGGGTCCTTCCCGGGTGGGATCCGGCATTGGCCGCTGCTGCAGGCATCCCAGACCCGGCAATATGCCGGGCAGATTGCCATAGCAGCGGGGGGGCAGAGCCGGGGGCGGAGGTGGAGGCGGCGCTGGGAGATGAGATCATCTCCGCGCCGCCTCTCCCTGCTGTAGTAAACGGGTCCCGGGTCGCATCGACCCGGGAGCCTGTGTACGCAGCCACTGACCCGGGTATAACACTGCTTTATTCCCGGGTTGAATTGCCGGGTCAGGCGACCCGCGATTTCGGCAATGCCCCTTTCACAACGCACGCCGACCCGGCATATTTGTGAAAGGGGTATTAGTAAGGTTAACCCTCACTACCCGGGAGGGAGTATTTTGGCAAATAAGAGTGTCAGTATAACCTTATCCCAGAAGTATGAGAGAACGGAGGGACCCGGGGTGTGCACAGCCTTTGTCTCCCCAAAAAAACATACACACGTTTCACTCTTGGGGCTTGGTCATGGTCCATCTTTTTGAGTAGTTATTTTACTTGTGCCTCCCAGTACTGCACTCAGCTGTTATGTGCTAACATACCTCCCAACATGACCCTCTCCAGGAGGGACAGAAAGCTCTGCTCCTGGGCGTCCCTCTTAATTTATGATTGCCATCACCTGTGCTGAAACACCTTTCTAACCTATTAACCTGTTCAACACAGGTGTCAGCAATCCTAAATTAAGAGAAAAATCCAGAAGCAGATCACTTTGTCCCTCATGTTGGGAGGCATGTGTTAAGCATTCCCCGTCTGCAGACACATACGCAGCAGAGGGCCTAATTCAGATCTGATCGTAGCAGCAAATTTGTTAGCAGATGTGCAAAACCATGTGCACTGTAGGGGGGGGGGGGGAGGGAGATATAACATGTGCAGAGAGAGTTAGAGTTGGGTGGGTTATATTGTTTCTGTGCAGGGTAAATACTGGCTGCTTTATGTTTACACTGCAATTTAGATTTCAGTTTGAACACACTCCACCCAAATCTACCTCTCTCTGCACATGTTATATCTGCCCCCCCTGCAGTGCACATGGTTTAGCCCATCTGCTAACAAATTTGCTGCTACGATCAGGTCTGAATTAGGCCCAGAGACAGATAGTAATACCTCTTTCAGACCGCCACCTATGAGCACGGGTTATTGGCCCACGAGCGCACATAACCCATGTTCAGGTGCGGTCTGAAAGATGCAAGGGATGAAATACCGGATCGAGTGACCCGGTATTTGAACCCTGGTCATGAGCAGGGTTGAACACATCTTCAGCCCGGCTCACTGTGCGGTGTGAATGGGAGCCGGGTGGATGCGACCCGTTTCCCGTTCACTCTCTGTGTACGGGCGGCGCTTGGAGATCATGTTCTCTCCAAGCGCCGTCACCGCTGACGTCACCAGCACAGAAGTATGCCAGATTGTAGTCATCGGTAGCGGGGCGCCTGAGGCGGGTCGCACACTGGGAGCTCCCGTGTCAGGCTCCCATGTGCGACCCGCCTCAGGCGGTCTGAATGGGGTATAAGTGAGACCTTTTCCAATATCTATCTGTAACAATCTATTCCAGTTTGGCAACTCTTATGCTCACAGATACATGTGGAGCTGTCAGTACCATAATGGGAGACGTTTTGATTTGCTGTGTGAGACATTTGCCACACAGTCAATGTCTGATGTAGGGGAAAAAAAATAGCATAATAGCTTTTATTATTTCTAAGCGTTAATGAATAGATTTTGATGAGTGCCCCCAAACAAGAGTATACTTTTTTTCTTTCTCTCTGTGTACTTGTAGTTCTACACCTGCTGGAGAGCTATATGTTTCCTAGCTTTGTGTTCTTTACTAGTGAATGCCTTGGGGTCACTGGACTGCCCTTTTACCCCTGACCACCTCATTAAAATTCCCCATCTTTCCATGCTCCTCCTACTTGGTGATCAGATTTGCTGAAATGCAGCAATAATTTCCTTATTTGCCTTTCCAAATGTTACATCCCTGTGAATGACATGTTTGCTGTTAGGAGGTCCCATACCTGTATGTATTTGTGGGGTGTAGTATGTTATGCCGGCGGTTGGGATACCGGCATCGGGATCCCGACCGCCGGCATGCCGGCAGCTGGGCTAGCACAAATGAGCTATTTGTTCTCCCTCTAGTGGGGTCGTGGACCCCCTAGAGGGAGAATAGTTGTCGAGATTCCGGCGCCAGTATACTGAGCGCCGGGTTCCCAACAGCTGGCATACTGAATACCACCCGTATTTATGTGCCATGGAGTTAGAATAATTAGAGTCAAATGAAAAGGGTATGGAGATACTTCTATGCTCAAATCAGCCAATGGAGTGGATTATGGAAGGTAGATATGTTAGCTGTTGAAAGTAAAGGAGTTGCTGGTGCTAATTAGAGTAGAGTGTCTTGGAACTATTATTATTAACCGTTTCTTATAGTGCAGCATATTCCGTTGCATTTTACAATTTGAGGCAACAGTGATAAAACAAAACTGGGTAATACCAGACAGACACAGAGGTAGGAAGGACCTACTTACAATCTATTGGGAAGTAGGCCCTGATACACAAGAAAAGGTGCTACCTATTGCATAATGGTCCACCAGATTGCAAAGGATCCTGGTGGGCTGTATGATAAGGTCACACAGCAATGTTGGCCAGTGGTCAGGGGGATGTGAAAGAGAAAATATGTGCGGTTATGTGTGGACTCTACAGTGGGGATGTAATTGGTTAGGAAGTAGAGAAAAGAAGGGCCATTCCTGTATTGGCTTGGAATTAGTGTGACGAGCAGGGAGATCTCTGCTGCGCAAGTCATCATCCTCGTAGGTCCAAACAATTGTGCAGATATATAGAATTTATGTATGATACATCACTCTGTCCATTCTCAATGCGGCAGTGTGAAACATATGTCTACTTTATTATGGTTATACAGTTGCTTGAGTGAAACTTTAAACTTGACCAAATTGCTACTATTTGCAAATGTTTTATGTATTTACTATGGGGTCGATTCTATTCGGCAACTAACGAATAGCGCCGGGAATTAGCTCCCGACGCTATTCAATTCAGCAACTAGTTACGTCGGCGATGGGCCGTTCTCGCCGACAAAACAGGTTGAATTGTCGGGAGAACGGGTATTCTCCGACTTAACTCCCCGGCGCGAGGCTGATTCCCGACAGAATCAGCCTCGCGCCGGCAGCGAGACAGCACTTTTGTCGGGTTTCTCTTCTCATCCCCCGGGGATGAGAGAAGAATTCCCGACAATTGCAGGTAATTAGTTGCTGAATTAAATAGCGTCGGGAGCTAATTCCCGGCGCTATTCGTTAGTTGCCGAATAGAATCGACCCCTATGATTGGTGAGAAATGATACTAATTGTATTAAATATGAATTTTATTTATACTTATTGTAACAGATGCATATAGCCGCTTACAGTATTTGCCACTTGAGATTAAGAAACCAGTTTATATGATCTAACTTTTGGGGAGATGTACTAAGCTTTGGAGAGAGATAAAGTACCAAGAGTTCCTAACTGCCATGTTACAGGCTGTGTTTAAAAAAAATGACAGGAGCTGATTGGTTGGTACTTTTATCTCTACTTTGTCGCTTAGTATATCTGCCCCTAGGTCCTTTATGGGTTGAGTGGATTGGAACTCTTTACAAAATAAGAATTGGAATATGGGTTATTCTTTCTAGATGATGAGCCAATTGGGTCCAAAAACACGTGACATACAATCCATTTTATTTTCAAAGTATGTTCCCTGGTAATCAAAACATACTAGACAGGACTCTTGTCAAATAATATTTTTTGACGATAGAACGATTTATTTAATATATATATATATATATATATATATATATATATATATATATATATATATATATATATATATATATATATATATATATAATATACACACACACACAACTTTCATAGGTTTATAATTTTAATATATTTTTCCCACCTTATTTTAATTGATATATAATAAAGGTCTCAGTCTTATACTATGACCAAGTCAATACAAGAGTGCTCCTAACAAGAGTCTATATTTAAGATAATTTAAGAGTCTAAATGGAATGGTAACCAAGAAAAGGTAATGCTGATAACTAGACATGGTAGGGCCTTACTATATAACGTTTTTTTGTATTTTCCCTGGATTTTAGTGATTATTTCAGTATGCAATCAAATGGAGAAGAGATACTATTCAAAACTAGCAGTGTAGAAAAAGAAACGGAACCTGACTCTCCGCTTTGGGTAGCGACCAGGTAGTGGGGTACTATCAGCAAATGAGCTCACAGACTGAAAACACATCACCTTTGGCTCTGAGGAAGGAGAGCCACATTTCCGGGATTAGCCATATTGCAACAGGAGAGATATATAGTGAGAACATATACACCAAAAACTCACTGCGCTGGTTTAGTGCATGTTTGTAGTAATTATTCTAACATGACTGACACAAGACATATGTGTATATATAAAGTTTAGTTTTAATACATAAAAATATTATGGTGGATAGCTATACCGTAGTAAAACTTAAAATGACATATTGCTAATTATATATATATATATATATATATATATATATATATATATATATATATATAATTTGATATTGTCCTGACGAAATTTAAGCAATTAAATGAAACGTTGACTGCATTAAGCTGCGCGGACAGCTTTCTTTGAAGTTGCCATAGGCATGTTTCATTAGGTCCTGGAGTGCCGTATCCTTCTACAAGACTATATATCTATATCTATATCTATATATATATATATATATATATATATATATCTATATATATATATATATATATATATATATATATATATATATATATATATATATATATATATATAATTAGCAATATGTCATTTTAAGTTTTACTACGGTATAGCTATCCACCATAATATTTTTATGTATTAAAACTAAACTTTATATATGGCATGTTTCATTAAGTCCAGGAGTGCCGTATCCTTCTACAAGACTGTGAATTATTTACTGGCACCTGGGCACTTCATACTGCATGACATACAGGAGTGCCGGTCCTTGCTGTTGTGTGTGTGTGTATGTATGTGTGTATATATATATATATATATATATATATATATATATATATATATATATATATATATATATATATATATATATATATATATATATATATATATATATATATATATTCGCTTAACTCAGCCAAGTTGCAACAATCACAAGTTTTCATATGTACAGGTTACAGTATATCAAAGTTGAAGATTGAAACTTTTTTTTAAAAAAAGGAAGACTGCTCAAATTCTTAACTAAAGGTAATATCCTTTGGTTAACAAGATCAGCCAGGGAGTGTTACTAAATTGGTTGCTTTCTTCTAGTGGATAAATAAGCAGGTTTTACGCTTATTTATAATCTTTTAGCTGACATAGTGTATTGGGCTCTCATTAACACCTCTTATCCCTATTTAAAGCACTAAAATATATCGTGTACATTGTATACTTTTTTTTTTTGCTCTACTTCGTAAAACTGCCTTCACATAATTTGTTTAATTGTAAGTCTTCTACAAGGCAGTAGATAAATCAAAACCAATGTTTGAATTTTATTTTTATGAGCATTTAAGGAATATGATTAGGAGTAAAAATGATTGGACATCATTTTAATGAAAAATCAGGTGGTGCCCTGACAGCCCCTGTTGAGGGGTTTCACTTAGACCACAGTACCAGCCTAATGATGAACGTATTTACTTTACTGTATGTTATTCTCTCAACACAGAGATCCACAACAACAGAAGACATGGAAGAGAGCTTCCCTCGTGGAGGCACCCAGAAAAAGTCTGATGACACTGTTGCTAAGAAGAGACCCCGGCAAGATGACAATCTGTTTTCTGTATGTCATATGTATATGTTCACACATAGATTGACAGAATTTAAGGGGGAGATGTACTAAGCCTTAGAGAGATAAAGTACCAGCCAGTCTGCTCATAACTGCCATGTTACTGTCTGTGTTTGAAAAATGACAGGAGCTGATTGGTTGGTAGTCATCGCTCCAAGGCTTAGTACATCTGCCCCTTTATATTTAAATATCTGCAATTTTTAAATAGCCACATATTTTGTTTTTTGCTCCATGTCTGGATTACTTGCATACATTTAATAAATCACATTATAACATATAATCCAGACCTGGAAATTCTGAGGGCGCTACAAGTGTACAAGTACCAACATGCTCTGCCAGATAGCCAATCACATTGAGGGTATGCTGGGATTTCTGGTTCCACAACACCTGGAGAGGCTCCACTTGCTAATCAATAACATGTTCTGAACAGAACTAATGTTCTGTAAAATATAGCAACAAATCCATTTCATTAGTCTCAAAGGGTTATAACACATTTGTGCTATTTGTATTGTTATATACATATCTTTTCTAATTCATTATTTTGTGTTTTGTTAGATGCACCATGAAGAAGTGGAGGAGGAAATTAAGAAGAAAAAGAAGAGAGATTTTCAAGATAAGCCAACACCATTTAAACCTGACAAGAGCTCAGCTACAAAAGAGAAACCATTGCATTTATTAAATTATAAGGTTAGTGGGCTTTTGTAACAAGTAATAAGCTGATGTATGAACTTTGTACCATATAGTGGCGCATTTGATACCACTGTAATTTCACCTTAGTTGAGAAGGACCACCACATCATATCTCCATGCTGTTAATATTGTATATGGCCAAATATTATCCAAGCCCTCTGACTTTCTCCTGTATGAGCATGTTGTAGTTTGTTGAACTGGTGGACTCATTGCTGGGGTTTATATTCCAATGATTTGATTGCTTATTAGCGGTGTATTAATTTTCTGTACATTTACCTGCCACTGCTGTAAAGAACAATTGCAATATGTTCTCTGACCCTACTCAAAGACTCCTTCAAATCGGTGTTTATTAATTATTTTAGCAAATGACCTGCTTGCGCATTAATGTTTCTGTGGTTTTCCCAGTTTATTCTTAGCATGATATATAGCATGGTGTGTTTATGTATTTTTTCTCTTATTTACACTCCTCTATTGTTATGCTACATGCTTGGAGCACAGGCCAAGGCTCGCATTATATAATTTTAAACATAGAATTTGATGGCAGATAAGAACCACTTGGCCCATCTAGTCTGTCCCTTTTCTCTATTATCCATAAGGGATACTGGGGGTCACTTAGTACGATAGGGTATAGATGGGATCCAAAGGAGCTGGTGCACATTAAATTCTTCAAACAGGGTGTGTTGGCTCCTCCCCTCTATGCCTTCCCCCGCAGCCCGGTTTAGAAAAATGTGCCCTCAGGAAAGGATTTTTTTCTTCAATTTCATTTAAACTTTTATTATTTTCAGGTAGGCTGTTGAGCAACAGCCTACCAACACCGGCCTCCTGGAGGCGCTGAGTTGGATCCCGTGACAGGACAATGGTCCTGAGGGTCAATGTACCGCAGCATTGCGCTCTCGTGCAAACACCCGCAGCACGCCGCACACCCCCAGAACAGAGCCTGAAGATTAGAGGAGTGGTGAGTGTTGCCGGGGGTACTGCTAGCTGGGCTCCCCCGGTTCTTGGCGCGGGGCGGGCATACGGACTCCCTCTGGGGTGATCCCATAGCCCCCCTCGCAGACTGGCAGCAGCTGTAAAATTAGGCGTTGGGACCTCAATTTGCACATTATAGGGGAGATTGCCAGTATAAAAATGCCTATAGCTCTGGCACCATAGCAGGGGGCGGAGCTACGTCAGAGCGGGACTAGCGGCTTCCTGGCGCCATTTCCTGCACTCTAAGCAGCAGGACAGCCAGCTCCTCCAGAGGATACTCCACGGCCAGGCACGCACTGTACACTAAATTGCCTATCTTCTGCCTTCTAAATTGTTAATTAAAGGCTAGGTGCTGGTCCCTCCTCTGAGTCTCTCCACACATACTGGGCTGGGCAGTCTCTCTGTGTATGTGTGTGTGAATGTAAATGTTCCCTGTCAGCATGGTGAAAAAAGCGGTGTGTAATATTTGTCACACCAGATTTCCCCCCTCCCCTGCAGATTCTCTCATGTGTGAACAATGCAGTCAGCCTTCACAAGATAGTGGGTCTTCTGGGGGTTATTTACAAGAACCTGTTTGGTTGAGTTCTATTAAAATTATGATGTCTAATGAGTTAACTACTGCTAGACAGGAAAAGCAGCAGTCTATGGCTGCTCTGGCTAAGGATAAGACAGAAAGCAGACATGTAACCCCTCTCTCACATCCACTACCCCAAAAGCGGGGGTCACCTGACATCCTCTCGGAATCCGAGGAGGAGGTGCCAGTGGTGGAAGAAGGGGAGGAACTGGAATCTAAGGAGGTGGATGATTCCTCTCAGGTGCAAGGAGTGGAATCACTTATCCTTGCTATAAGGGATGTTTTACATATTCCTGGGAATGAAGCGGATGTACAGCAATCCTTTTTCTCTGCACAGAAAAAAGGGCTGGTCACCTTTCCTGACTCTAAGGAGCTGGATGATCTTTTCAGGGAACCATGGGTTTCTCCTGACAAGAAATTCCAGGTGACAAAGAAATTAGTTGCCGCCTTTCCTTTTGCTCCTGAGGGGCGAAAGATCTGGGAGACTCCCCCTGCTGTAGATGCTTCGGTATCACGCCTGTCAAAAAAGACGGTGCTACCAGTTCTGGGTGGTAATGTCCTGAAGGAACCTGCGGACAGGAAGATCGAAAACACTTTGAAATCTATTTATGTTGCAGCAGGAGCCTCCCAAAGGCCTGTTATTGCGGGCTGTTGGGTGACTCACGCCATACATACCTGGGCAGGTAACCTTCAGGAGGGCCTAACTGGAGATAAGTCCCTGGCTGAAATGGTGACGCTGCTTCAGCATATCCAGGAATCTGCTCGTTTCCTCTGTGAAACAATTAAAGGCATTGGCATTAGAAGTGCTCGTAATTTTACTATGGCTGTTTCTGAATGCAGGGCGCTTTGGCTACGTCAGTGGGTGGCGCACACAGTCAAAACGGAGTGTAGAGGTGTTGCCTTTCACAGAAGATTGGCTATTTGGAGGTGTGTTAGACACATGGATTTCGAAGGATACTGCTGCAAAATCCATGTACGGACGGGAGGTCTGCAGCTTCACCGGCTAGACTAGGAGTTGGCCAAACCAGTCCTCGATATCTACCAGCAGTTCACATTTTCCAGACCACCTAGCTGGTGCACAGGTGTAGGCATTACTAATTAAGATGTGCTGCATTCATTCCTAACTGACAATTCTACAGATCTCCAGGAGGCCTGGAAAACATGTTGGTAGATCTCGAGGACCAGTTTGGCCAGCCCTGGGCTAGACTGTCTTACACGGGTCCTTCGCTACAGTCCTTTCGGACCACAAGGTTTAAGGGAAAAGCCAGAGGTGCCTCAAGTGCGGCAAGAAGCTCCAGAGGCAAGTCCCGTAAACCTACCACCACAGGATCTCTGGACCAGGGCATCAGCTCTGTCTCCTCTAAATCCTCAGCATGACGGTGTCCTTTCGCTCATGGGGGATCTCAGGGTGGGAGCTTGCCTGAGATTCTTCAGCCTCATTTGGGAATGCTCCTGCGAGGATGCTTGGGTAAAAGACCAGATCTCCGAGGGCTACAAACTGGAGTTCGAATGCTCTCCGCCTCACAGGTTTTTCAAGTCTGGCTTGCTGGCTTCCAAGAACATGCGCCTTACGTTACAGGAGGCCATTTGAAAATTGGTTCAGACTCAAGTCTTTATTCCAGTGCCACTACAACAACGGGGCGAGGGATATTATTCCAGTCTTTTTGTGGTACCAAAACTGGATGGTTCTGTGAGGCTAATTTTGAACCTCAAATCGTTAAACCCATATCTGCAGGTTTTCCGGTTCAAAATGAAGTCTCTGAGAGCAGTGATCTCAGGTCTGGAGGAGGGGGAGTTCTTAGTCTATCTGTACATAAAGGACATATACCTCCATATTCCGATATGGCCGCCTCATCAAGCCTACCTCAGGTTTGCTCTGCTGGACGAACACTATCCGTTCCAGGCGCTACCCTTTGGCCTATCCACGGCTCCAAGGGTGTTCACAAAAGTGATGGCGGAAATGATGTTCCAACTCAGGATTCAGGGGGTGAACATTGTCCCCCTACCTTGACGATCTTTTGATAAAAGCGAGATCAAAGGAACAACTGTTGGACAGCATCTGCCGCACGACAACTCTGTTGTCATACCACGGTTGGATTCTAAACTTCCAAAAATCCCACCTCGAGTCGACCCAGCGTCTCCAGTTCCTCGGGATGGTCTTGGACACGGTGGCTCAGAAGGGCTTCCCTCCTGCGGACAAGGCAAGGGCGTTTCAAGAGTTGGTACGTATTGAGATTTCTTAGTCTTCCGGGTAAGTTTTATGATGTAGTCCATGCACCATTTTAGTTGCCCTTCTTTGTGCACACTCTCACGTATTTATATCCTTCTGAAGATATGGCCTCCAGAATTCTTCTTTCTAGGGAGGTTATGACCCAGTGTATAAGCAGTGTTGTCAAGTCTATTGGTTCTCCACTGTGTTTAGATAATTGGCACTGGTACATATGTAAATATAGGCATAGAAAAGGCCATGCCCCCAGTTTGCACACTATGCCCTTCTTCTAGCTGTGGCAACACTCCATTCTGGAAAGCCATTAACTTTCTAGCAGAAAAAAATAAGAAATAAGTATATAGACTTTGGTAGAGCAGAAACATAGTATTAGTACAGTAGTGTGACAGATAGCTTTCACAAAGTATCTTATTTAGTGTCTCTCCCTTAAGCTACTGTGTGGATACATTGTTATTAAAAGATACTTTTTGAGAGCTATTTGCTACATAGTAACTCAGTGTTTCTGCTCTACTAAGAGTCTATTGGGCCCTACACACTGAAAGATATGAACGCTCTTGTTCATTAATGAATAAGATATCTTTCATATCTTTCCGTGTGTAGACACCAACGATGAACGTTCTGCGGCACTGCGCTTATTCATCGTTGGTGCCGGGTCGTTCATACCTGCAAGCTAATATGGACAATATTGTCAATATTCGCATGCAGGGCTATGGGTCCCGGTGACGGGGGGAGTGAAGAAATTTTACTATCCCCGCCGCCGGGTCGTCCGTTGGCCATACCGGCCGTCGGGCAACTCGGCGACCAGTCGGGTAATGTGTAGGACTCGTATGACTAGCTAAGCATGAACTGCTGTGAATAACATTGGCTATGCAGTTTAATACATTTCCTTATCAGAAGGAGCTGACTAAGGCACTTTAAAGTATTGCTGCTAATCTGATTGAATCTACTAGTACTATCCAGAGGGAAAGCAGTTACTAGTTATTATTGTTTTGGATTAATTTTTTTGTGGAATAATTGGATAAGTGGAAAAACAATTACAAAGTCATTGACACCTTCAATTGGCTTTTTGCTAATTACTAACCTAAGTTGCTATTGGTTGCATTAATTTTTTCCTATATAATAATATTATTGCTACTAATTATGTTTTATTAATGTTGTTTTCTGTTACATAATTTTATTGTGTACACCAGCCGTGTGATCTTTTTGATTGTATTTTATTGTCTTATTGACCAGTAGATGTGTAACATTTTGACAGCACTTCAGTATACTAATTTCTGTTTTTCTTGTGTAAATTTGTGGGGTGTTGGGATTTCCCGACATTGGTTTCCGAAGCTGCAGTCCACTGCGCTCTTTGTAATTCTGCAGTACTGGGCTTTATCATTCGCATAGCAGGCTAGCACTAAAAATAGATGAATTGTGTGTGTGTATGTATATATATATATATATATATATATATATATATATATATATATATATATATACACACACACATACACTCTTACACTTATTTTTGTTTTGCTGCATTAAATGTGAAACATGCATCAACCAAATGCAACTGTGCTATATAACTTTTATACCATACATCATACTCGTGTATACTAACAGAGAAGCTTTAATTTTAAAGAATAAAAAAATTGTTGTTTCAGGATCTCAGTGTCGGAATGCTGTTTCTGGGCTGTGTGAAGGAGGTTACGGACTTTGAATTAGTTGTAAGCCTGCCATATGGTCTGACCGGCTATGTCCAAGCAACAAATATCTGTGAGGCCTATACAAATCTCCTTAATGAGCAGGTGGAAAAAGATGACCCTCTGGAGGTAAGAGATGGCACCTTCATTGGTTGTTTGTTAGTTTGGGAACTTTTATGCTGCACTTCTCTCCTAATGCAATATTCAAGGGTGTCTTCACATAGTATTTATTGTGGGTAATGTATTGTTTCATATTTTTATAGTATAGTGTTTGTGTTCCCATCACACACACACACACACACACACACACACACTCACTCACTCACTCACTCACTCACTCACTCATGGAGTGAATGTGTTGGGTATGTCCAAGCATCAAGTCCATACCACAAATTTGTGAGCAGCATGCTGGCTGGGATGGTGTTGGAGGTACACTGTCAGCACTTCTTGTGCGTATCTGAGGAGCACACTGCAGATGTGCACTGGACTGCTCGCTAATTGCATGAACTAACATTAGGAGACAATAATTTGTTTCTTCTCATTCTTGGTGCTGCACGAAGTGCGGAATGTACACTCCCAAATGGTTAGTTGGTCTCATTACCAAGACACTACGGGTACTCGGGAAGAGCACACAAGTGGCAGACAGCTGACACACACGTTAAGAGCATACAATACACTACTTACATTTCATAAAGAAAATGGAAAGCTAGCTGGAATTACTTTTTAAAAACTATCTTTGTACACATTATGTTGTTGCTTATCGATGCATGTTCTGGACTTACATTGAATTTTGTGTGTTTCAGGCTTTGTCACCTTTGTCTAGTCTATATTCTCCAGGCATGCTGGTGCGATGCACAATTAGCAACTTGGGGACTACATCAAGTGGCCTCAATAGCATCAAGTTATCCTTGAACCCCAAACTTGTCAATGTGGCCCTTGCTCCTGCTTCTTTGCGCACAGGCATGGTATGTACTGCTTACTGTGGGGAATGTTTCCTGTTGATGTCTGTGGGCCGTATTCCGACAAGACGGCAGCTTCCGACAGATTTCTGTCGGAAGGGATTCCGATCTATTCAAAGAGGGCACTTTTTTTCCAACAAGTCGGGAATTCCCGACTTGTCGGAAAACACGTGGATCGGCGGAATAGGCGCCAATCCACGTGCTTCTGTCGGAAACGGTGCTAAATCTGACAGGTTTTGGCCCCTTTCCGACAATCTCAATCCGACTTTAAAAAAAGTCTGATTGAGCAAGGCGTCCCCCGGCCAGGCTCCTCACTCCCGGCAGCGCCTCCAAGTGATATAGTAGATTTTAACTGGTACGTGAATTCCTTTGCATTATGGGGCAGATGTATTAAGCCTGGAGACGGCCTAAGGAAGTGATAAACCAGTGGTATGTGCAAGGTGATAAACGCACCTGCCAATCAGCTCCTAACTGTTCATTTACATATTGGAGCTGATTGGCTGGTGCATTTATCACCTTGCACTTATCATTGGTTTATCACTTCCTTATGCCGTCTCCAGGCTTAATACATCTGCCCCATAATGCAAAGGAATTCACGTACCAGTTAAATTCTACTATTCTGTTCCTTACACTCTATAGGCATAATTCAGAGTTGATTGCAGCAGCAAATTTGTTAGCAGTTGGGCAAAACCATGTGCACTGCAGGGGAGGCAGATATAACATGTGCAGAGAGAGAGAGATTTGGGTGCGGTGTGTTCAAACTGAAATCTAAATTGCAGTGTAAAAATAAAGCAGCCAGTATTTACCCTGCACAGAAACAAAATAACCCACCCAAATCTAACTCTCTCTGCTCATGTTATATCTGAACCCCCCCACAGTGCACATGGGCCGTTGTTCGCTGCGTATCGATCATTTAAAAAGCGGCAAATCTGCACATGCACCGCAATGCGCACGCGCGGCGTACGGGTACAACGAGCATCGTGGTTTTGCACAGGTTCTAGCGACTTTCAGTCGCACTGGCGGATGCAAGGAGATTGACAAGAAGTGGGAGTTTCTGGGTGTCAACTGACCGTTTTCTGGGAGTGTTTGGAAAAACGCAGGTGTGGCTGGGCGGGTATGTGACGTCATTACCGTGTCATTCGTCGCAGCAATCATCGCACAGAATAAGTAACTACAGGGCTGGTCTTGTTTTGCACAAAATGTGTTTGCAGCCGCTCTGCTGCACAGGCGATCGCACTGTTGCAAAGCGAAAATACACTCCCCCGTGTGCGGCGACTGTGCGTTTGCACGGCTGCTAAAAGTAGCCAGCGAGCGATCAACTCGGAATGAGGGCCATGGTTTTGCCCAACTGCTAACAAATTTGCTGCTGCAATCAACTCTGAATTACTCCCTAAATGCGTTCCTATTTACAGAAAGATAAGTTGTATGAGCCATAAGTGTATTAAGCTAAATAGAAAATGAGAAGTACAGAATATTGCAACAATCTTCCGAAAGTGATTAGTCTTACACTGATCAATTTCCTGGTTTTAGGTGCAGATTATCAAAGCTTGGAGAGAGAGAAAAAGTACCAGCCATTTAGCTGCTGCCATTTTTGAAACACAGCCTGTAACAGGGCAAGAGCTGATTGATTGGTACTTTATCTCTCGTCAAGCTTTAATACATTTCCCCCTTAGTTATGTAGTAATGTTTCCTAGATTGCTCCCGTTGCCTTATCTGTATTGTTAAATGTTCTAACTGATCATTTTCTCTTCAGTTAGTGTCTGGCTGCTTGTCCAGTGTGGAAGATCATGGCTATCTCATTGATATAGGAGTTGGGGGTACTAAAGCGTTCCTTCCTCTTCAAAAGGCTGAAGTGTATTTAAATCAAATCGGCAAAGGTTAGTGGGCACTAATAAGCCAAAGTAAAATGAAAAAAATAAATATATATATATACATACATACATACATACATACATACATACATACATACATACATACATACATACACACATACACACATACACACATACACACATACACACACACACACACACACACACATACACACATACACACATACACACACATACACACACACACACTATATATGTGTGCGACCTCTCTCCTACACCATGGAGGCAGCTATTTTGTGGCTGCATCAATATTTGTCTCCCTTTGTGCACCCAGGTGCGGCACTGCGTGTAGGGCAGTATTTAAACTGCGTGATTGAAGAGGTAAAGATTGATGGGCGAATTGTGCGACTGTCAATCACCCAGTCTGATGTGGCTGCGGCTATGGCCACAGTGGAACAACAGTGGACTCTGAATAATCTGCTGCCTGGCCTAGTGGTTAAAGCTGAGATTCAGAAGGTACAATTAATAGAAGACACCATATTGTACAACAGATGCTGGATAATGGATAGTCTTACTGGAATTCACAGTTGTTTCTCCTGGTTACAGGTCCTTACAGACCACATTACTGTGTCCTTCCTTTCTTCCTACGCTGGTGTGGTGGATTTCTTGCATTTTGAGCCGACTAAAAGCAACTTGTACAAGAAAGATCAGGAAGTATGTATCAAGCTCTTTAATATGGTCTGGCCTGGGATTGTGTTGATTCAGAATGACTTACTATTGAAGATTCACAAAGCATGAAATAGCCAAAAATACATGAAAAAAAGTTGCAATCAGGAACATATGCTCAGATTGTCTACACATTGTCTGAAACCAACCATACTACCTTGCTTAGAGATGAACCATGCAGGAGCTGCTTGAGAGAAAAAAATACTATAATACTTTTTTTATTTTTTTTTACTGCTTTGATTGGCTACCTGGTGTTTAAAACGTAAACGCTTATGGGCTGTAGGCATTAATGCACTGTAGGTAGCTAGTGTTTGCAGCAATTCTTGCATGAAATTGCATTGTGCATGCTCCAAATGCGCATACACACACATGTGGCTCCGCACAAATCCTATCTCATGACCATAGAGGTAGAGTGGGGGACAGAAGGGACCATTCTCACATGGGCAAAGTTCAGTTAGTGTGTGTTTACCCAGATCTGTCTAATGCAAGCTGGCAGGTAAACACATTTATGCATGTTAAAAGGTGTATCCTTTTAAGCTGCTATAGGGCTGGCAGCTCTGTGTCTCCAGGTGACCTGCAATATGTAAAGTTGGGTGATTAAAAGATGTTAAAACAGGTGAATGGTGACAAAAGCTTAAAAAACTCATTCAGCTCTTGTACCTCAACCAACTTCAAATTGAAACCCTGAAAATGCCATTCTAAGGGGGAGATTCAAATATTTGAAAAGTCGGTTGGGTGTCTGTTTTTTCCTGTCTATTAGATAGGAAAAAACAGACTCCCAACTGGCTTTTCAAACATTTGAATCTCTCCCTTAGAGCGTTGCTAGACAGTGTTTTATAACCGATGTCTCCGGACTTGGTCTCTTCCAGGTAAAAGCTTGTATCCTGTGGATTGATCGATCTTCCAAGACCATCAGACTGACTCTGCGCAAGTGTTTCCTGCAGCCAGGGAACCCTGTGAAGCAGCTATCCAGTGACTGGATTGGCACTGTGCATGACACCTGCACGGTGAAGAAGTTGCATAGGACTGTGGGAGCTGTATTTCAGCTGGATGGAAACACAATGGGCTTTGCATTTGTAAGTTGTGATGAATCCTTTATAACTTGTGCGTGTAACATTAAATGACCTTGTACACCAGCATTTACGGGATTTGTAAAAGAAAGCAGGGTGCTTTGTTTCCCCCCTTTGTGCATCAGATTTTATGGCACTTACACTTTGAGGTAGATTTTCTAAAACAAGTGTTGTTGTCCATAGCAACCAATAAGATTCTGTCTGTAATTTTATAGAATGGTATCTAGGATCTGATCTGCTACGGGTAACACCACCACTTGTCTGTTTTAGAAGCTTTAGTACATCTACCCTTTTGTCTAGATTTCAAAATTTTCCTTAATTGTTCAGGGGCTTCAAACCGTATGTTGAGCTCAAGGGGCTAATGCTGACTCTCAGCGGTTTGACCTAGAAATGTAAAAGGGAAAACACGTAAGTGTAAAACACTCCTTGTTATGCATTTGGTATTGGTGCCGTTTCTAGAGTTCCCGGTGGAACCCGCTGATAGTTAGCAGATAGTACAAGCTGACAGTTTGTAAATCTAGCACCAAGTGTTTTATAGGAGTTTCCCTTTGAGTGGTGTCATCACAATTTAGAGATCCCTTAGTGAAAAGTAATTCACTAACATTGGGGGTAATTCTGAGTTGATCGCAGCAGGAACTTTGGCCCTCATTCCGAGTTGTTCGCTTGCTAGCTGCTTTTAGCAGCATTGCACACGCTAAGCCGCCGCCCTCTGGGAGTGTATCTTAGCATAGCAGAATTGCAAACGAAAGATTCGCAAAACTGCGAATAGAAATTTCTTAGCAATTTCCGAGTAGCTCGACACTTACTCTGCCACTGCGATCAGTTCAGTCAGTTTCGTTCCTGGTTTGACGTCACAAACACACCCAGCGTTCGCCCAGGCACTCCCCCGTTTCTCCAGCCACTCCCGCGTTTTTCCCAGAAACGGCCGCGTTTTTTCACACACACACATAAAACGGCCAGTTTCCGCCCAGAAACACCCACTTCCTGTCAATCACACTCCGATCACCAGAACGAAGAAAAATCCTCGTAATGCCGTGAGTAAAATACCTAACTTTTGAGTAAAATAACTAAGCGCATGCGCTCTGCGAACATTGCGCATGCGCAGTAAGCAACTAATCGCTATATAGAGAAAATCGGCAACGAGCGAACAACTCGGAATGAGGGCCTTTGTTAGCAGTTGGGCAAAACCATGTGCACTGCAGGGGGGGCAGATATAACAATGTGCAGAGAGAGTTAGATTTGGGTGGGGTGTGTTCAAACTGAAATCTAAATTGCAGTGTAAAAATAAAGCAGCCAGTATTTACCCTGCACAGAAACAAAATAACCCACCCAAATCTAACTCTCTCTGCAAATGTTATATCTGAACCCCCCCCGCAGTGCACATGGTTTTGCCCAACTGCTAATAAATTTCCTGCTGCGATCGACTTGGAATTACCCCCATTGTGCAGTTGCCTACAGGATTGTGCCGTTGCTGTCTACATGGATATTCTTAGAAGTGCAGTAATCCATAGCCACCAATCTAGGGCAAGTTATGAAATGAAAGCAGTTTTCTGATTGGTGGATATGCCAGTAAATAACCACTTTTGCTAAGTGACCTGCTACTCACAGCAAAGTCGGCTATTATGTGTGTTCAAACTGTGCATCCTATCAATTTAGTAAAGACCAGTGCTATCGCTATGGCCAGGACGGATTCCTGGTGAATTATTGGCTACCGCCTCATTTAATTTTGGTTCAGAACACAAAATGAGCCTTTTTCATGAGTAGGGGAAAGCTCCACTTTAAAGAGCATGTCTAGCCTGCAGCCAGTGGAGGCAGCCGTTTTGTTGACTGATCCAGTAATGCAGCCTATTAGGAACCAGTGCTTTATACATATTAGTCATATATTATGACTATTGGGGAAGTGCCTCACTAGTTCTTAAGTGATTTGATAGGTGCCATGCGCATGAATAGTATTTGAGCCTATAAATGGCTGCATCCGTAGTGTGATAGGTGCTGTATGAGGATGCAGTGAGTTTTGGATCTCCGTATAATTGATAACTACAAGATCTAACTTATTAGTGGCTTTTGAGTACAATGTTGCATGAACTTGTCTTGTAATTTCATTTGTGATTACCTAAGTAGTAAACACCTTTCATCTTCCCTGAGACCCAGAGTTTACATCACTGTTCACTTGAATATAGATTTTACCCCTTTTCTTGGTTTAATACTGATCTGTTTCTGTGTTTCCTGTACAGAAATGTAACCTTTCCATTTCAAAACATTCCGATGGTCTGGATAAGTTTAAAGTAGGCTCAGTCCACAGTGGTCGTGTGGTGGGATTTAGTCCCATGGATGAGACACTCCTGCTGTCTTTTAAGGGGTAAGTTTGTTTTTTGGGACCACCTCTACCTCAACAGTACCGATGTCACAGTTGAGTGTTGTCTAGCTGTACATTAATGGTTATATCCTGAAACCATTAGCTGTTATGCATAAGCACTAGATTTCTTGTGTGCAGATTAAAAGTGTATGTAGGTGTACGTTCTATGGCTGCACAACTTGACTTTTCTCCTTCTGTGGTAGAAGACTATAGGCGATGGATTACGTCCCATCCCCTGTAATGCTCATACTCCTGTTTCTCTCCAATGCCCTATATAGAAGGTGGACACAGAGCCTTTTTGCCAAAGTTTCATGTTGCTTACAGTGCCTGGTAGCACGGTTACTGGGAGACAACCTAAACCATATGTGGAGCCTTGATGGCAATTCTTTGTAAAGACTGCCTCGGCTGTGCCCAGGAGCATGCCGCAGAGGTGTAATACTGCATTTCCATTCCTCTGACATGGCTCACATGCAGCCTAGCCATCTGGGTTTAGAAGCAGATCTTTGTTGCTGTGTTTACTACAGCTTTTAAAGGTTCTCAATTCCCCAGTGTCACTAACAGGAGTCCAATATAGAGTCTCTAGCATGGCTGAAATAGGGCCATGCATGTAAATGTGCACAGGATATATATCCTATCGGTCTACTACGATAGACCGGGATCCTGGCCGCCGGAATCCCGGCAGCGAGGCGAGCACAAAAGAGCCCCTTGTGGGCTTGCTGCGCTCCCCATGCTGCGGGCACGATGGTGCGCTACGCGCCCAACGCTATTTATTCTCCCTCCAGGGGTGTCGTGGACATCCCAAGTGGGAGAATAGTTGTTGGCATCCCAGCAGTCGGGATTCCGGCGCCGGGATCCTGACAGCCGGGATATCGAGCGCCTCCCATTTCCTATTATGATTACACATTTAGTAGTCTCCAGGAAAGACGATTGTCTATTTTAATTCACACAAAACTACGTTCAAGTCATTTGTATTTACTAAGATTTTAGTGTATCTTCCTATGACATTCAACCTCCCCAGAAAAAAACTCTCATATTTTTTTTTCTTCTTTATTTAGAAAAGTTGTCAAAGGTCTTTACTTGAGGCACGAAGATATAGAGGCTGGTCAGATTCTGGAGGTAACACTATTAATAAATGCATTGGAGACCAGATTATTATGTTGTATGTGCATAGGAAGGTAGATATGGGTAAGGAGGCCTCCTCCGACTGCTGGACCATTTATTAACCAGGAAACCATTTTCTAGAGGTTTAGCAGCTTAGACAACAGTTGTGGAATCGTTGCAATAAAATAGCATTTCCGGACCTACTACTTTGTGTAATGATTGAGTTTCATAATGTATTTGTCTTTAGCTGTTACCTACATATGTGGAATCTTATAAGAATTTCACCTCTTTAAATAGTCCCTGCTAGCTAGATGATCTCCCCTCCTATATTGTATTATTGTCGGCCATCTAAATACCGGGATCCCGGCGGTCTCCCAACCGCCAATCACCCATACTTAACCCCTCTTTAGAGGAACTAGTAAACTATCTGTATTTTTGTACAGGGTACCGTGGACAGCTTTGAATCTTTAGGAATGGTGGTGAATATCACAGAACACCTCAATGGTCTTGTGCCCAATCTCCACTTGGCAGATATTACCCTGCACCAGCCTCAGAAGAAATATATCCTTGGGAACAAGATCAAATGCAGGGTGAGGAGTTGTTACCATGCTGTGCAGTATTTATTAATAGATTTATGTGCAGAAGAGTGGCTGGCACAGCAGAGAATTCAGGGATACTCATTTTTTTTTTTTCTGTTTTCTTGTGGCTGTTGTATAGGTGTTAAATGTGGTTCCGTCGGCCAAGAAGCTCATCCTTACCAGGAAGAAGACCATGCTAAATTCCAAGTTGCCAATTATTCGCAGTTACCAGGATGCAAAGCCTGGCCTGGTCACGCATGGCTTTATCTGGGCAGTGAAAGACTTTGGATGCTTAGTTAGATTTTATAATGATGTTCAAGGACTGGCACCGGTTCGTGAGCTGAGCTCGGAGTATATCCCCTCACCAGAGGAGGCTTTCTATATGGGGCAGGTAATGTCTGCCTGACTCTTCTTTGTAGGCACTATCGTCCTTCTGAACGTTTTCTCGAGGATTCACAACTGATGTAGCATTCATTGGGGTCTTATGTCCTAGCTAAGATATACTAGGCTGATTGTTATGGGATGCCGTGCACTTAGATCACCATTGAACAATATAATACAGAACTTAAGAGCCAGATGGTCTAATCTAAAAGCTGATGGGATCATTCATGAACCGAAATACAAATTACTCCCTCTTGTTCAGCACTCTTCAATTTAGGCACATTGGCTTCTTGGCTCCTGGTGTTTGTCCAGCACCGGCTTAGAAAATGGAACATCGCACATATTGAGTCTTTTGCCACTCCATTTATATTGGTCATTTTATGTACATTCTGTGACTTGTGGTGTTTTGTTTTTTTTTTGTTTTTTTAATCTGCAGGTGGTAAAAGTAAGAGTGCTGGAGTGTAGCCATGAAAAAGGGACAATGCTGCTGTCATTTAAGATGATTGACGAAGACGAGGGTGGAGCAGTACCAAAGAACCAACATGTAAAAAGTGACGCAACCACCCATCCACCTGGCAAGGTGTGTACAGATACTTCTTACTCGCATTATCTGGCGATGGTTCCGGTCATAGGAGTATATCTGTGTGCTATTCCATAGATCAGTGATACCTTCTGCTCTTGTTAAATGTATTAGTTTGTAGTCTGGTTCTGTCCACTCAAGATTTCTGCAATTTAAAAAAGAGGATTTTGGTACTTGCCGATAAATCCATTTCTCTGAATCCTCTAGGGGACACTTGAGTTCCATTATACATTAGGGGTGTGAAGCTTGCAAACCGGAGGTGTGGCAGAATCTAAAACAGTATTGTCTGCACAGCCGGCTCCTCCCCCTTCACATCCCTCCTCCCTCAGTTTTGAAAATGTGACCGAGAGAATTGGACATGAGACTACTGCACCTGGCGAGGAACCGAATCGTACAACAGAACAAACAGCATCCAAGAACTTCTTAAACCGAAACTAACACCGTTTGTACGAACTTGAACAATAACCCAAACACAGCAGGCCGACAGCACCGAGGTGGGCGTCCAGTGTCCCCTAGAGGATTCAGAGAAATGGATTTATCGGTAAGTACCAAAATCCTCTCTTCTCTTTCATCCACTAGGGGACACTGGAGTTCCATTATACATTAGGGGACGTCCCAAAGTTATCCCCCAGGGAGTGCTGTCTGTTGCCTGTAAAACCAAACGTCCGAACTTAGAATCCTCGGACGCAAAGGTATCAAACTTCTAAAATTTCGCGAACGTGTGGGCTGAGGACCACGTCGCCGCTCTACAAAGTTGAGTCGTGGAGACACCTCTGGCAGCCGCCCAGGAAGCACCCACCGAACAGGTAGTATGAGCACCCGTGTGTTCCGGAACCTGTTTACCACAGGAAACATAAGCTTACTGAATAGCAAGACTAATCCATCTAGACAGAGACTGCTTAGAAGCCGGCCAACCCTTCTTTGGCCCATCATACAGGACAAATAAGTGGTCTGACTTCCGAAAAGACGCCGTAATGTGAACGTACACCCGTAATGCTCTGACCACATCCAAGGATACATCCCCATCTGCCAGACACTGGAAGGATGGGACCACAATCGGCTGGTTTACATGGAACCCTGAAACAACTTTAGGAAGGAAATCCGCTCGTGTACGGAGTTCCGCCCGGTCCGCATGAAAAATCAAAAAGGTACTCTTACACGATAAGGCTCCTAACTCAGAAACACGCCTAGCCGAAGCCAAGGATAGCAACAACGTCACCTTCCAAGAGAGATGTTTTATGTCTGTTCTCGGTAACGGTTCAAAGAGTGGTGATTTCAAAAAATCTAATACCAAATTGAGATCCCACGGTGCAGTGGGAGGACGAAACGGGGGCTGTATTCTCGGAACCCCCTGTAAAAAGGTCTGAATCTCTGGTAAGGCTGCCAACCGCTGATGAAAAAGGATGGAAAGGGCCGACACTTGAACCTTCAGAGATCCCAGGCGCAGACCTAAGTCTAGTCCGGCCTGAAGGAAAAGTAAAAGTCTGGATAAGTGGAAGGTCGTCTAATTCCATCCACGTTCCTGACACCAGTCGATGTCGATATACTTCTTCCAAATTCTGTAGTAATGCCCGGCCGTGACCGGTTTTCGAGCTGCAATCATAGTAGGAATAGCCTTTCTAGGTATCCCTCTGTTCCTTAATAACCTGGTCTCAATAGCCACGCCGTTAAACGCAGCCTGTTCAGGTCCGGATGTAAAAACGGGCCTTGAGATAGCAGGTCCTCTCTCTGAGGTAACCACCACGGTTTGTCCGCTAACAAGCCTTGTAGATCCGAGTACCAACTTCTGCGTGGCCAATCTGGTGCGATTAGAATCGCCCACACTCGCTCTCGTTTCAGCCTCTTCAGAACCCTGGGAATGAGTGGAAACGGTGGAAATGTATAAACGTTTTCGTACCCCCACGGAAGTGTCAATGCGTCCACTCCTTCTGCTGCCGGATCCCTTGTTCTGGACACCTAACGGGGCATCTGATTGTTTTGCCGAGACGCCATGAGGTCCACTTGAGGAAGACCCCATCTCCTCACCACCATGTCGAAGATCCGTGGCTGTAGGCACCACTCTCCCGGGTGCATGTCCTGTCGACTGAGATAATCTGCTTCCCAGTTTTCCACACCTGGAATGAACACTGCCGAGAGGACGACGTTTCGCCGTTCCGCCCACAACAATATCTTTGTGGCTTCTTTTAGCGCCATTTTGCTCCTTGTTCCTCCCTGACAGTTTATGCAAGCCGTCGTTGTGACATTGTCCGATTGTACCCTCACGTACTGTGTCATGACTAAGTCCTCGGCGAGGAGAAGCGCATTGTAAACTGCTCTTAGTTCGAGAATGTTGATGGGCAATCTGCTCTCCGGTAATGTCCACCGTCCTTGAAACTGATGGTTTTCGAAGACGGCACCCCAACCTCTGAGGCTGGCGTCCGTTGTCAGAATCTTCCAATTCCATATCCCGAATCTCTTCCCTGCTGCGAGATTTTTGTGTAACGACCACCAAATCAAGGAGACTCGTACGTGTGGTTGAAGTCGGATCCGACGATGAAGAAGCCAGTGTGAACCGGCTCCCTGAGCAAGCAGGTTCATTTGGAACGGTCGGGAATGAAGCCTGCCGTACTGGAGATCTTCGAACGACGCCACCATTTTTCCGAGAAGTTGTAAACAGAGGCGTAGCGACACTGACGGTGTCCTTAGTACTTGATCCATTAACCTCTGTAAATCCTTGATCTTGGACTCTGGCAGAAAATTTTCTAACTGTACTGTGTCCAAGATGAGGCCAAGGAATTGAATTCGTTGAGTCGGAACGAGGTTGGATTTCCGGAAATTCACAATCCATCCGTGTTGAATGAGAAATTGGTGAGACGTCTGAACATCTTTGATCAGCTTCTCTTGAGAGGAGGCTTTGATTAGAAGATCGTCTAGATAGGGTATTATCGCGACTCCCAACATTCTCAGCCCCGCAACCATGATTGCCATTATCTCCGTGAAGATCCTTGGTGCTGATGATAGACCAAATGGCAGGGCTCTGAATTGGTAATGATCTTTCACCAATGCAAATCTTAGGTAGGCCTGGTGGGGAGCTCAAATTGGAATATGCAGGTATGCATCCTTTATGTCCATGGACACCATAAATTCGTCCTGTTCCAGACCGGCAATGACCGACTGGATTGATTCCATCTTGAATCTGTATATTTTTAGAAACTGGTTTAAAACTTTTAAATTGAGTATAGGTCTGACCGTTCCGTCTGACTTTGGCACGACAAAAAGACTGGAATAGAAACCCGTTCCTCTCTGAGAGGCGGGAACTGTAGTTATGACCTCTGACCGTAGTAATTTTTGAATGGCTGTCAGTAGTGCTTCTGCCTTCTGAGGGCATTGAGGCAAACCCGTTGTAAAAAAAACTGACTGTGAGGTCTCAGTTGAAATTCTAATCTGTACCCCTGGGAGATTATATCGTTGATCCAAAGATCTGGAGAGGTGACGGACCATATGTCGCGAAAACTCTCCAGCCGGCCGCCCACCAAGGGAGATCCCAGGTGGGCCGGGAGACTATCATGCCACGGTTTTGTCAACAGGTTTATCCTGTTGTCTGGCAGCTGCCTGTGCGCGTCCTCTACCTCTGCCTCCATGGACTTGTGTACCAAAACCTTGTCCTCGGCCTCGAAAGGACCGCAATCTAAATGAATTAAACGCCGGTCCCGAATATCCTCTTCTAGCCTGTGGAACGGCTCTCGTATATGGAGTAGGCAGAAAGGTAGATTTCCCTGCTGTAGCTTGCGAAATCCACTTATCCAACTCAGCACCGAAAAGCATTTCTCCCCCAAAGGGGATGGATTCAACCGCCTTCTTGGTGTCAGTCGCCTTGCCATTCTCTGAGCCATAAAATCCGTCTAGCTGATATGGCCGAATCGGAAATTCGCGAAGCTATTCTACTAAGATCCTGAGAGGCTTGACACAAGTCTGAAGCTGATTCTCGAATGTGGTCCGCCAGTTGGGTAATCTCTTCCAACCTATTTTCCTCCTCGATAGCTTGTACAATGCGGCCAGACCACGCGCCCATGGCCTTGTTGACCCAAGCACATACGATCGCAGGTCTCTGTGCCGCACCCGCTGCCATGAAAATTGACTTTAAAGTAGTGTCTACCTTCCGATCTGATGCATCTTTTAAAGTCGTCACGTTAGGTATTGGCAATATTGTCTTTTTTGATAATCTTCCTAGGGAAGCATCCACTACAGGTGGAGTCTCCCACTTATCCATGACACCCTTGGGCAGAGGATAAGTCGCTTGAAACCTATTTGGAAATTGAAAGCGTTTGTCTGGCTGTTTCCAAGCCTCCTCCATCTGAGATTGGAGGGACTTAGGAATGGGAAACACCGCAGAACGCGGCTTTTGGGATTCGAATAAATCAAATTCTTCTGGTTCCTTGACGTCTTCCGCCTTAAAGTCTAGGATCTCTTTCACTGCTTCAATCAAAGACTCAATACCCGAGATTTCCGTGTCTACTTCTGGAAACTCTGCGTCCAGGGTAGATTCAATTAACTCACCTTCCTCCGTATCCATGAGAGGATCTCCTTCCTCGTCTGTTTCTGTTATGAGAGGAAGAGGTCTTTTAACCGCCTTGCGCACATTCGTTTCTGCATGTGCTCGCGGCGTTAACCTGATGAGAAATTCCTCCATCGTCTTAGAGAATCCCGCAGCCCATTCCGATTGTTGTCTGCGGGATTCCGCCATCTCCTGTGAAATTTTATTTGTCAGGTTCTCTTCCCATGACCTAGGTGGAGCGTCCTTGTCCAAGCAGGAGTCGCACACTCCAGAGCTGCCAACCCGCGTACTCTTTTTGTTACATTTCGTACAAACATAGCAGGTCTTTGAAGTCCTGGCTGGTGCTTTAGACATGCTATTTAAACTCCCTAGTAGGGTATTACTCAGCGCTTTCACCTTTTGAACCATGAAGGGAAAGACTGAGGGATGACTGAAGCAAAGTATTGGAACCGGCTGGCAAACTTATCCCTGCAATATGTAAAAGGAGGGAAAATTACAAAACCAAAAATTAGGAAAGAGAAAAAAAAAAATAATTATAAAAAATAAGTTCACGAGCCGGTTTGCAACCCTCACAGACCGAACTGTAAATCAGTTACGATGGTAGGGTTGTCCACGTGCTTCTCAGTATTGTCTTCAGGATCTTTGTATAGAAATCCTTTGAAGATATAAATAGTAAGTAGAATTACATTTTTCTGGAATCCTCATGTAAAACAAGTACATATATATCTATATATATTTCTACCAGCAGGGGGAGCTATAGCTGTATAAAAAATTGCATTATACTAGGGCTAGGGTTTTAACCCCTCCCAGTGGATGAGGATAGTGATTTTCAAGGGGGGAGGGTTTATATCCTCCCCTTATAATGGCGCCAATATGCGTATCATAAAATGGCCGACACTGTAATTTTTCATTCACCTCATCATTGTATATTAAGCCCCTGGGAAGGTCTTATGTACCTGCTTTCCCGCCTTTCTGATAACCCTGCAGCAGCGTCTGTGTGCCCCAGCACCGCTCAGTGATCCCTGCCGCCGCGCCCGCCAGAGCCTCCAGCGTCTATTTCTATCCGCGCTCCGGGTCCGCCCGCCACCTGAGCAGAGCCCTTGCGGCGGTAAAGTTCCTCTGTGTGCGCGCGCTACGGGACGTATTTCGGCGGTTGCCTCCAAGTCCAGCAGCGCGATCAGCGCGCCTTGTATACAGGAGGGGGGATAATGAAGTTCTAACCCTCCGCGGCTGAAGCTCCACTGCCACGTTAGCAATGACAGGGTCCCCTTGTAAAAGCCACTTATAGCGCTGTACCGCACCATACTACTGGAGGGGACTGACTAGGGCTAGGGTTTTTTTGTTTTATCTATTCAGCTAATAGGCTTAGCAGGAATTAACTAAGTATCTAACAGGGCCTTATGTAATTACCAGTACTCACTTTTAGATGAGGATTCCAAGATGAGAGATGCAGGTCCCTTCAAAAGGGATCTTTGTCTCCCTATAAGGTCAGCCTTGTCTCCCTTTTATTAGGTGGACGCAGCTTCCAACTACTTATCTTTAGTTTTTTTTTTTTTTTTGTCAGGAGCTCAAAGCTCCATGTGCAACCTCCAAGCACAATTTTCAAAACTGAGGGAGGAGGGATGTGAAGGGGGAGGAGCCGGCTGTGCAGACAATACTGTTTTAGATTGTGCCACACCTCCGGTTTGCAAGCTTCACACCCCTAATGTATAATGGAACTCCAGTGTCCCCTAGTGGATGAAAGAGAAATGTTGCACTTACATGCATGGCTAGTGTAGGGCTAGTCTGTTTTCTCTTTATAGTTCGGGCTTAGGGTCACAGTAATTCTGGACAGGGAATGTGCATTTACACCAATGAATAAAGTAAATTGATATAAAAATCATCTGAGAATGTCACAAATCTATAGGCAGCAACACAGATTTCTGTAACTGAAGTATAAATACACTGTTGGGTATAATGGCGAGACATAAATAGTTGCTTTTCCATTCCATTTTAAGGAATCTTCACTCCTCTGGCTACTGCTTATTATAGCCTTTGAAGTGAAGAGATTACTTGTTCTTTTAGAACTAGGAAAAAAAACCAACCAGTTAAAGGATTTTTTTAATTAAACTTATTTCATTAAAATAGCTTTTCTATTTGGATAAACTGTATTTTCTCAAAACCGCTGTCCTGTTTTATTTTTCTTCTTCTTCCCCTTGGTGCAGTCTATTTTTCTGAAGTTTATGGTAAACTGCAGTATATATTGTTGGACATTCGCATGTGATCACAGAACTTTTAATATGCTCATCTTCTACATTACAGAATACATTGTTCTCTCTATAGAGCGCTGCAATTGTCTACAAACTATACAAATAAAATGGTGAGAATAGGAGGTCCATGTCTATGCAGAGTCAAATATGATTACTCTAGCATCATATAACCTTAAAGCGTTTACACAAAAAGTTATTTGTCCCTACCAGAACTGTTCTGCATCTACTACACACTATTACTCTTTATATAGAGTCTTGAGTACATTATTTTATGTACAGTGCATCCAGAAAGTATTCACAGCGCTTCACTTTTTCCACATTTTGTTATGTTCCAGCCTTATTCCAAAATGGAATAAATTAATTTTTTCCCTCCAAATTCTACACACAATACCCCATAATGACAACATGAAAAGTTTTTTTTGAGATTTTTGCAAATTTATTAAAAATAAAAAACTAAGAAATCGCATGTACATAAGTATTCTCAGTCTTTGCCATGAAGCTCAAAATTGAGCTCGGGTGCATCCTGTTTCCACTGATCATCCTTGAGACGTTCCTACAGCTTAATTGGAGTCCACCTGAGGTAAATTCAGTTGATTGGACATGATTTGGAAAGGCGCACACCCATCTGTATAAGGTCCCACACTTGACAGTGCATGTCGGAGCACAATCCAAGCATGAAGTCAAAGGAATTGTCTGTAGACCTCTGAGACAGGATTGTCTAAAGGTACAAATCTGGGGAAGGGTACAGAACAATATCCGCTGCTTTGAAGGTCCCAATGAGCACATTGGCCTCGATCATCTGTAAATGGAAGAAGTTTGGAACCACCAGAACTCTTCCTAGAGCTGGCGCGCCATCTAAACTGAGCGTTCAGGGGAGAAGGGTCTTAGTCAGGGAGGTGACCAAGAATCCAATGGTCACTCTGTCAGAGCTACAGCATTCCTCTGTGGAGAGAGGAGAACTTTCCATAAGGACAACCATCTCTGCAGCAATCCACCAATGAGGCCTGTATGGTAGAGTGGCCAGACTGAAGCCACTCCTTAGTAAAAAGCACATGGCAGCCCGCCTGGAGTTTGCCAAAATGCACCTGAAGGACTCTGACCATGAGAAACAAAATTCTGTGGTATGATGAGACAAATATTGAACTCTTTGGCGTGAATGCCAGGCGTCATGTTTTTTTGAGGAAATCAGGCACCGCTCATCACCAGTCCAATACCATCCCTACAGTGAAGCATGGTGGTGGCAACATCATGCTGTGGGGATGTTTTTCAGTGGCGAGAAGACATCCTGGATCAAAATCTCCTCCAGAGTTCTCTTGACCTAAGACTGGGGCAACGGTTCATCTTTCAGCAGGACAACGACCCTAAGCACACAGCCAAGATATCAAAGGAGTGGTTTCAGGACAACGCTGTGAATGTCCTTGAGTGGCCCAGCCAGAGCCCAGACTTGAATCTGATTGAACATCTCTGGAGAGATCTAAAAATGGCTGTGCACTGACGCTTCCCATCCAATCTGATGGAGCTTGAGAGGTGCTGCAAAGAGGAATGGTTGCAACTGCCCAAAGATAGGTGTGCCAAGCTTGTGGCATCCTATTCAAAAAGACTTGAGGCTGTAATTGCTGCCAAGGTGCATCAACAAAGTATTGAGCAAAGGCTGTGAATACTTTATGTACATGTGGTTTCTTGGTTTTTAATTTTTAATAAATTAGCAAAAATCTCAAGAACACCTTTTTTCACGTTGTCATTATGGGGTATTGTGTGTAGAATTTTGAGGGAAAAAATACATTTATTCCAGTTTGCAATAAGGTTGTAACATAACAAAATGTGGAAAAAGTGAAGCGCTGTGAATACTTTTCGAATGCACTGTATCTTAAATAGACAGACAGTTTATGTGCACATAAACATAATGGTATGCCGTTTCCTTAAGCTTTTCGTCGTTTTTGGTACTGATGCCAGTTAGCCCTCTATATTGCTCATTTAACTCCCTGCAAGGGCTAAAAACACTGTTTTGTCTTTGGCTTACACAGGTCATTCAGTTGAGAAGTCAGCTACTTTAAAATGTATGTTTTGCAGACATAGATCTGTTTTGCTTTTCTCTTATAAGTGGTTTTTGTTTGTTTGTTTTTTCTTTCTTCCTCCAACAGATAGTTGATGTGAAAATTGTGAACAAGACTGATAAAGGACTGACGACCGCCATTCTACCTGAGGAAAGTCATGCCTTTCTTCCCAAAAATCACCTTTCTGATTACATCACAAATTGTGAGCTCTTATGGCACTGCTTAAAGGAAGGTGACACACTGACTGGTGCAATGTGTCTTAGTAGCTTCAGAGGGAAAAAAGTATCCTTTTATTCAAATATCACTAAATGGGCAAGAAAATGGTTCCCTGTAGCTTGGAGTCATAGGCACACCAATGCCTTTTAATTAAATTAAATCTAAAACATTCTTTGCTTGTAGCATTTAGAACTTATACTGTGTGTCCGAAAAGATAGGCAGCCATATATGCTAACCCAATGTACTTGACTTTTGTGGCCAATCAGATTCACCTGTAACCAATTACATCACTGGGACAATTTCTGCATTCTCTCTGAATCCTTTACTGTACTTTATATCTACTTTGTGGTCATTCTGATATTCTGGTCAAAACATGTTCTTGTTACAACAAAACAACAAATCTACTCTTGTGTGTATTGGCTGTGTGTCAGTATTCGTTGAAACTTTAAAAATGCGCTTCTGCCTTGTACCTATAACTAACTAATTAGCCAACCAGACAGTTTAAGTTTAAAAAGTCATTCTTTACATCCTGATGTCCTCTCTATTTTGTTCAATGATATGGAGCAGCTGTTTTAAAACTTTGCCAATGTAAAGTATAATAGACTTCGTATACACTGTCCCCTCAGCACGCTTAGCTGTACCACGCAACAGCTTTTGATTAAATCTCTGACCTGGGAATCTGTGTCGTGCAAAGTGCCAAATAAGTTAGTCCATGTTTATATGGGGTTTTCCACCTCCAGGTCATTTTTTAGATTGTACATGGTTTTTTACAACCTTTATGAGAATTCCTTGTATTTAGTAAAAGTTATAGGGAAAATATCAAAGGGGGGAAACTACTTCTTTTAAAATTTTTGATTTTTTTACTGTCCCGACTTACTGGAGTTCATCAGTTTGGTCATTCCCTGTATGTTGAATGAGACTCTCCTCTCAGTCTTCACTGTTCCCCCAACAAACTCTACAAAGCTCCAGCGCACTGTCTGCCTATAGTGATGAATCGTGATCACTTTTATTTAATCCTTGACGAAGTACCGTAGTTGCTGACTAAGAAACCTGCCCTCATATCATTCATGGAGAGCGGAACGTGTGTGAAAGACTTCTCCGACGTGCAGGTTGGGATGTTGCTCACCGGATTTGTGAAGAATATAATGCCCTATGGATTGTTTGTGGAATTCCCGTACGGGCTGGTCGGTCTGGTCCCCAAATCTGTAAGTATCTGCTATGTGTAACTGAGGAGTTTCCAGTTCCTCACTTTAGGTGCATGGTATACCTACAGTCCGATATAGAGATAGTAGGGCTGATGCAGAGGGAGTACGGAGTGCTGGCCATGCCCAGAGCAGTGGGTGCATATGGGCCCATTCTGATCTGCATGATTCTGGCACTTACACCGGGATGGGGACAGGGTAAAGGCAGTAAGAGCATGTCTGCACTGTAGTGAACAGGTAGGATTATATTTATTAAAGTGCGGGTTTACAGAAGTGGAGCTGTTACCCATAGCAGTCAGATTCTACTTATTTTAGCTAGCACCTGGTAGAAGATCATTGCTAAAATCTGGTTGCTATGGGCAGCATCTCTACTTCTGTAAACCCGCACTTTAGTAAATATATCCTTTATAGTGTAGGGTATCCGGATAATAGATGAACAGTGTATTGGTCGACACCATATGGTCGACATGCATTAGGTCAACAGGTACAAAGGGTCGACGATGCTGAAGGTCGACATGCTATGGTTGGCACACAAGTGATCGACTCATTTTTGTTTGGGTTTCGGGAGGGGGGGGGGGGTGTTTCACACTTTTTCCCAACATTCGCTTGATTGGGAATAGTAGCATGATTTGTACTGATGGTGGTCACATGACGTGGAATAAACAAGATTTGCTCCCCACCCCCACAAAAAAAAAGAAAGAAACTAGCAAAAAAAACTTGTCGGCCATTGTCATTTCGGCCTTTCATCTGTCGAACTTTTGTACGTCATCCTAATACATGTTGACCTATTGACTGTCTACCTAGACATTGTAGATCTATTCTATAATCCACACCCGTAGTTTAGACCAGTTAAAAGGTAGGCTAAAGACTATTCTTTTGTAAGAGTATCTGCTATTTTTTTTCTTTATCATACGTCCTAGAGGATGCTGGGGTCACCATTAGAACCATGGGGTATAGACTGGATCCGCAGGAGACATGGGCACTTTAAGACTTTCAAAGGGTGTGAACTGGCTCCTCCCTCTATGCCCCTCCTCCAGACTCCAGTTTTAGAATTGTGCCCAGGCAGACTGGATGCACTACAGGGGAGCTCTACTGAGTTTCTCTGAAAAGACTTATGTTAGGTTTTTTATTTTCAGGGAGGCTGCTGGCAACAGTCTCCCTGCTTCGTGGGACTTAGGGGAGAGAAGTATGACCAACTTCTAGTGAGTTCAGTGGCTCTGCTTCTGGCTGACTGGACACCATTAGCTCCTGAGGGTGATGATCGCTGGGTACACCTAGATGCTCACTCCCGCAGCCTGCCGTCACCCCCTTACAGAGCCAGAAGACAGGTGAGTAGCAGAAGAAAAGAAGACTTCTTCTCCAGTGACGGCATTCTGAGGTACCGCGCAGCGAACGCACCCAAAAAAAACCCACAGGCACTGCAGGGCGCGCAGGGGGGGGGGGCGCGGGCGCGCCCTGGGCAGCATAAAATCCTCACAAAAGGCTGGCAAAAGCGGACATTAGTGCCTCTGCACTGTCCTTACCCCGCCAGCGTAATTAATTATTTCCGAGCGGGACAGAAGCGCGCCATTTACGGCGGCGGGGCTTCTTCCTCACCTCACCAGCACACTGCTCGGCGCCATATTCTCTCCTCAAAGACGCTGGTCCTTCCTTCACTGCTGACAAGATCAGGGTGCAAAACAGGGGGGAAGGCGCAACGATAGGGGTGCTTGTTATTAATATATAAAGCGCTACAAGTCTGTCACTATAAAGTTTATTAGTTCCCAGACTGTGTACTTTTGGCGCTGGGTGGTGAGCTGAAAAATCCTCTGTGTCCCTCTGACAGATTTACTGTGGGTCTGTCCCCCATAAGCCGGTGTATCTGTGGGTAATTGGTACATGTGTGTCAACATGTCGGTGACTGACTGTTTTTCCCAAGAGGAAACTATATTAGGGACGCAGACATGTGATGGGGTGGCCCTGTCGGCACCACCAATAACTGACTGGGTGAAAGTTTGAATGATAATGTGATTCATATCAATCTGTGTCCCGGACACAGACGTAGAGAAAATCTAGGGAGGATGTGATATTCATGACTGTTTCTTTTCCCTCAGGCACCTCGGGGTCGCAAAAATTTTATTTTGCCCAGTTACTACACACTGATACCGGCACGGATACTGATTCCTATGTCGACCATAATGTTTCCTGATTAGATCCACTATTGGCAAAGAGCATTCAGTACATGATTGTGGATATTAAGGACGTATTAACGTCACTGAGGACCCTGCTGTTCCTGACAAAAGGGACTATAGATAGATAGATAGATTGATAGATTGATTGATTGATTTATAATGAAAGCTGAGGTAACATTCCTCCATCTCATGTGCTGAACGCTATGTTTGAGAAAGTCTGGGTCAGCCCTGACAAGATGGTTTCAAATCCCCAAGAGGATTCCGGTTGTTTATTCCTTTCCCGCCGCGGACAGAATAAAGTGGGAGTCACCCCTTGTTCTGCACGGGACCCTATCACAAATCCAGCGGATCGTATGCAGGAAGCTACGTTATATTCTAGTTATGTAACCACGCGTACGTTACTTAGACCTGCCATTACATGCACATGGGTGAGTAGTAGTATTCAAAAATGGTCTGATACCTTGTCATCCGATATAGATACCCTGGGGTGAGATGGGATACTCCTTACGTTGGGTCATATCAAGGACACTGCAGCATACTTACGAGAGACTGCAAGGGATATAGGACTCTTGGGTTCACGGGCCAATTCCATGGCGGTCTTGGCTAGGAGGGCGTTGTGGATTCACCAATGGAATGCTGATGCTGACTCCTCTTCCCTATGAAGGTGAAGCCTGGTTTGGTGACGGCCTAGTTAATTTGAGCTCGGCAGCTGCCGCAGGTAAGTCAACCTTCTTGCCCTATGTTCCCTCACAACGGATGAAGACGCATCATTATCGGATGCAGTCATTTCGGCCCGATAGATACACAAGACGTTAGGATTCCCCTTTCTTTGCAGGTAGAGGAAGGAGAAGAGGGAAGAGGTCCGCAGCCTCTTCAAGATCACAGGAGCAGAAATCATCTTCGCTTCTGCCAAATCCACCGCATGACGCTGGGGCTCTCTTGTGGGACCCCGCATCGGTGGGGCCACGTCTAAAACTCTTCAGTCAGTCCTGGATTTGTTCGGACCTGGACCCGTGGGTTTTAAAAATAGTGTCCCAAGGGTACAAACTGGAGTTTCAAGACGTTCCCCCTCGCCGATTTTTCAAATCGGCCTTACCAATTCTCCTCCGGACAAGGAGGTAGTATTCGACGCAATACAAAAGTTGTGTCAAAATCAGGTCATTGTCCTGGTTCCCCCGTCACAACGGGGAGAAGGTTTTTATTCAAGCCCCTTCATGGTCCTGAAGCCAGATGGCTCGGTCAGACCAATCCTAAATCTGAAATCCCTCAATTTCTACCTAAAGAAATTCAAATCCAAGATGGAATCTCTAAGGGCAGTGATCCCCAGTCTGGAGGAAGGAGATTTCATGGTTCAGTAGACATAAAGGATGCCTACTTACATGTTCCCATTTTCCTCCGCATTAAGCTTACCTGAGGTTTGCAATTCAGGATTCTCATTACCAATTTCAGACGTTGCCGTTTGGTCTGTACACGGCTCCGAGGATTTTCACCAGGGTGATGGTGGAAATGATAGTTCTCCTTCGCTAGCAAGGAGTCACAATTATCCCGTACTTGGACGATCTCCTGATAAAGGTGAGAACCAGGGACCAGTTGGTGCAAAACATTGCACTCTCCCTGACAGTTCTTCAACAACATGGTTGGCTCCTGAACTTGCCAAAATCAGTTGGTCCCAACGATGCGGTTGTCGTTTTTGGGAATGATACTGGACAGAACTACAGAGTGTTTCTTCCAGTGGAAAAGGTTCTGGAGATCCAGAGTCTGGTCAAGCAAATTCTGAAACCAGCAAGAGTGTCAATCCATCAATGCATTCGGTTGCTGGGAAAGATGGTTGCGGCCTACGAGGCCATTCAGGTTGGCAGGTCCCATGCCAGAATGTTCCAGTGGGACCTGTTTGACAAGTGGTCTGGATCCCACCTACACGTACATCGGAGGACAATACTGTCTTCCAAGACCAGAATCTCACTCCTATGGTGGCTGCACAGCTCTCACCTCCTAGAGGGGCGCAGGTTCGGGATCTAGGACTGGATACTAGTGACCATGGATACAAGCCTCCGAGGCTGGGGAGCAGTCACACAGGGGGAAAACTTCCAAGGAGGATGGTCGAGTCAGGAAACTTGTCTCCACATAAACGTTCTGGTGTTAAGGGCCATTTACAACGGCTTTCTACAAGTGGAACATCTTCTTCGAGATCTACCTATACTAATCCAGTCGGACAATGTAACAGCAGTAGCGTACATAAACCGTCAGGGCGGAACGAAAAGCAGAGCAGCAATGGCAGAAGCCACAAGGATTTTCCGCTGGGCGGAAAAACATACAAGCGCTCTGTCAGCAATATTCATTCCAAGAGTGGACAACTGGGAAGCAGACTTCCTCAGCAGACACGATCTCCATCCAGGAGAGGGGTCCTCCTCCAAGTAGTCTTCGAACAGGTGACATGTGTTTGGGGTTCCCTCAAGTAGACATGATGGCATCTCGTCTCAACAAGAAGCTTCAATGATATTGTTCCAGGTCAAGGGATCCTCAAGCAATAGCAGTGAATGCACTGGTGACACCATGGGTGTTTTTCAGTCGGTATATGTATTCCCTCCGCTTTCTCTCATTCCAAAAGTTCTAAGATCATAAAAAGTACAGCGATTCGAGCGATCCTCATTGTCCCAGACTGGCCAAGGAAGACTTGGTATCCAGATCTCAGGAATTACTTATAGGAGATCCCTGACCTCTTCCTTTGCGCGAAGACCTGTTGCAGCAGGGGCCGTGCGTGTATTAGGACTTGCCGCGGCTACGTTTGACGGCATGGCGGATGAACGCCAAATCCTAACCCGTAAGGGTATTCCCAGTGAAGTCATTCCCACACTTATTCAGGTTAGAAAAGGGGTAACGTCTAAACATTACCACCGTACTTGGAGAAAATATGTTTCTTGGTGTGAATCCAAGAAGGTTTCCTACGGAAGAGTTTCAGCTAGGACGTTTTCTACATTTTCTACAAGCAGGTGTGGATGCGGGCCTAAATTTGGGCTCCATTAAGGTACAGATTTCAGCCTTATCGATTTTCTTTCAAAAACAATTGGCCTCCGTTCCAGAAGTTCAGTCTTTCGTGATAGGCGTGTTGCACATCCAACCTCCTTTTGTGCCTCCAGTGGCACCATGGGATTTTAATGTGGTGTTGCAGTTCCTTCAATCACATTGGTTTGAACCTTTACAGAAGGTGGAGTTGAAGTTCCTCACTTGGAAAGTGGTCATCCTGTTGGCCTTGGCATCTGCAAGGCGGGTGTTTGAGTTAGCGGCCTTGTCTCACAAGAGCCCTTATTTGATCTTCCATGAAGATAGAGCAGAATTGAGGACACGTCAACAATTTCTGCCGAAGGTGGTCTCATCTTTCCATGAACCAACCTTTTGTGGTGCTTGTGGCCACTGACGCCTTCGTTGAGTCAAAATATCTGGATGTGGTCAGAGCTTTGAAAATTTATGTCTCCAGAACGGCTCAGATTAGGAAAACGGAGGCTCTGTTTGTCCTGTATACTCCCAACAAAAGATTGGGTGTCATGCTTCCAAGCAGATCATTGCGCGCTGGATCTGTGGTACGATTCAGCATGCTCATTACACGGCAGGATTGCCGTTACCGAAATAGATGAAGGCCCATTCTACTAGAAAGGTGGGCTCGTCCTGGGCGGCGGCCCGGGGGGGTCTCGGCATTGCTACTTTGTCGAGCAGCTATTTAGCAAACACTTTTTTGCTAAGTTTGCAAGTTTGTTACCTTGGCCAAGGATGACCTCAAGTTTGGTCATTCGGTGCTGCAGAGGAGTCCGCACTCTCCTGCCTGTTCTAGAGCTTTGGTATAACCCCATGGTTCTAATGGTGACCCCAGCATCCTCTAGGACGTAGGAGAAAATAGGACTTTAATACCTACCGGTAAATCCTTTTCTCTTAGTCCGTAGAGGATGCTGGGCGCCCGTCCCAGTGCGTACTGTATCTGCAGTTATTAATTGTGGTTACATACATGTTGTGTTACCGTTCTGGTCAGCATGTTGCTGCAAATTGTTCATGCCGTTGGCTTGTGTTCTGTTGAATTACACGTTCTGCGGCATACTGGAGGTGTGAGCTGGTAAGATGCTCACTTTGGTTTAACAATAAATCCTTTCCTCGAAATGTCCGTCTCCCTGGGCACAGTTCCTATAACTGGAGTCTGGATAAGGGGCATAGAGGGAGGAGCCAGTTCACACCCTTTGAAAGTCTTAAAGTGCCCATGTCTCCTGCGGATCCCGTCTATACCCTCTTTAGGTTTTTGTAGTTTCATTGATGCTTAATAGCGAGTGTGTTTGACGCTCATAGCTTACAGTGCTCCTTGGTGGAAAAAATGGACGTAAAGTGCACAATTTTATTATAAGTGAAATGTAATAGCTAATGACCGAAGAGACCTTTCTTCTTTAGCAGGACAGACAGAGACAAGCTTTGGTTTACGCCATCCAGAGATAGCGTAAACCACTTTATGCCAATGGAGACATTTTCACAGGAAAGGGTTCTTAAGATGCCAGGGATGTAAATTGAAGGTTAGCATTAGTACATGGAGGGGATATTTTAATTCAAAATGGAAAAATCTGTTGCAGTATTGACTTCAGTCTGTCAGTGGTTCCCAGCCTCAACCATCAAGTACCCCATCAGGTCATGTTTTCAGGATTTCTGTCAGTGGAAACCGGTGGGATAATTACTGACTTAGATAAACAGAATAACTCACCTGTACATGAATGAAGAAATCCACAAAACATGATCTGTTGGTGATATTTGAACTGGAGTTGAGAACTGTTGCAAAATCTGTCCATGTACAACTGCATTTTTTAGCAATATGGCAAAATTGAAGATTTGTTCTCACCCTTAAAGATGACAGCACATTGAAGTTTATTGCAAATGATGAACATCAATTTGAGTCTGTGAAAATACTTATGTCTAGTGTTCTGCAGTTCATGATGTTTATCTATTTAGGTAGTAAAAGTTGACTTGTCATCTAGACAGTGTGGAAGCAGATATTTTGAAGGCAGAATAATTTATTAACATGTATTTAAATGTGTATAGCGCTATCCTATTCCATTGCATTTAGGATTATGCTGATTTAGCATTGCAGTGCGAATAGGTGCTGTCCCTTTAGTCTAGAGCAGAGATTTTCAACCTTTTACAACTCGCGGCACACTGAACAAGATTTAAATATTGCCAAGGCACACTCAAATATACTGGTGATGCATGGTGCAGTTGCGTGTCCTAGGATGTCATGTCACCGCTTCCCCATAGGTAATGCCTGAGCCATATCTGAGAAGCCAGAAGAGCCCAACACTGCTCGGGCCCAAAATTAGAACTGGCTCAGCAACCACTAAACCCACCAATATTGATCGTTCCAGGGCCTCAGTAGCGGCAAAACACTGACGGGCCTGGCTATGCTTCTATGGCTTTACACCTGGAGACTGCTCAGGGCACACTAGTTGAAAAACACTGGTCTAGAGATATGCACAGTAAGTCAGAGATACCTCCGTATTAGGAGTTTCTTCTAGGTAACTCAAACACCACATTTCTTAAAATATCCGTTGATTCCACTAAGTGACGTCATCTTTAACAAGCTACCTGAACTGAACTTAGGGGTCTATTCATGAAGCAGTGAAAAGGGTGGAGAAGTGAGCCAATGGAGAAGTTGTCCATGGCATCCAATCAGCATTGAAGTTACATTTATAATTTGCATACTATAAAATTGTATGGAGCAGCTGATTGGTTGCCATGAGCAACTTCTCCACACTTTTCACTGCTTCATGAATAGACTCCTTAGTGGTCAAATGTAATCATTTGCATCATTGTTTCCATTATTTTGGTAATATCTTTGAACAATACAAAATATGATATCCTGCTTTTTCTGCAATTCCTCCCTTTTCAAAGATGAACTTCATTCACAAACAACAAAGTTGCATTTCATTCACAAATTTTATCTTTTTGAAAGCCAGGGGGGAGAAGAAAATGTATTTTTAAATTTGTTTTATTTTTATTTAATAGGAAGTCAGCGACAGGTTTGTAACAAACGTCAATGACTATTTTGTGGAAGGGCAGACAGTGGTTGCGAAGGTAACAAACACTGATGAAGAAAAAAAACGCTTCCTGCTGACCTTAAAGTTGTCTGAGTGCGCTCCTGATGACCGCTCGGCTGAAAGCCTCTTGCATCTGAGGCAGTGTGTCGGAGAATTACGGCTCTCAAAGAGCCTAATTAGCAGAGGCGGTGAGTCCCTTTTATTCTCAGAACATTTTCTTATTGTCCACTGCCTACAATTTTTTTTTTTTTTTTTTAAGATGCAATTACTCTGATAAGTTCTTATTGGGCTAATAAGGTTGTCTTCGGAATGACTCACGTGCAACTCTAAAGCTGTCACTTAAGGTATCACAGAATGGGGGAGATGTATCAAGCCATGAAAAGCGTTAAAGTATCAACCAATCAGCTCCTGTCATTTTTCAAACACAGCCTGTTACATTGCAGGAGCTGATTGAATGGTACTTTTTCTCTCCAAGGCTTGAAACATCTCCTCTGTGAGAGAATTGCCACAGAATGCTTGCAACTGCCATTTTATTTGTTCTTTTAAAGATAGAAGTTTTTCCCTCTTTGGCCATCTTGTGCTAAATAAAAGTAAATGATCACAAATACAGTATAATGTCCTGAATTTGCAGCGTTAGCTAGATGGTAATTGATAGGAGCTGATATATATAACTAGGTAACACGTACTCTACATTTCCATTTATGACTCGTGTCTTGTACATTGTGTAGATGTGGAATCCTACTGCTAGCTTAGTTTCTTACGTTCTCTGTGATGTAGCTGTAATGCTATGATTAATGGGCCATTATACAAATATTGGTCACTTATTTTGCTCTAAAACGTAAACAGAATTTGCAAATAATGGCTGTCTCTTTTTCCGTGCGCATTAGAGAATACAGAGGACTCTGAGAATCTTTTCTCATTACTACCAGGAAAAATGCTGACCCTTGTAGTGGATGAGGTAGAAAAAGATGGTTCAGTACTGTTCAGCAGTGGCGGAATCTCTGGCAGCAAGAAAATATCCGCAGCTGCTCATCACGATGCAGGTAATTATACAGTTTTCCCATGTTAGTCAGTATTTAAGTCTTAAGCTGATTGTATGTGGACTCTTTCTATCTAATGTCACCATAGCTTTAGTGTCAAGTATATTCTCTGTGCAACAATATCCATTATATTTGGCGCTCTCGTTCTAAACAACCCTTGCTTTAACACCAGTTGTAGCTTGTGATTAAACTGTTGGAAGAAAGTGGACACTATATTGAACCTATTAGACCATTAAGTATTCATTAAATGCAGTCTATGACGATTGTAGATAAAATTCTCTTTAGACGTCTCCTCTCTTCAGTACTAATCAGGGCTTCTCACCACTGTGTCACAATATTCAGTCACTGTTTAGTGCTCATCCTCCTTTCCATTGCAGTCTTTATGACCACACGGTCACAGTCTTAGTGTCAACACTGACCCTGTGTAGCCTGTCCCTGAATGGACGAATCAGTCGTAAGTGCGCTGTGTAGTGACTGCTTCGTGGGAACCGTGGGGTGATATGTCGGTCACTCTACTTTCCTACAAACTCTAGGGCCACATCTGCAGTTTATGCGAGGCACACTGGTTGAAAATGTCTGCTCTAATAGTATATGCTAAGGCATACTTTACCATAAATTGGCGCCATACATAGCCCTATGCGCAACTGCATTTTCTTTCACTCTGATTTCTACCAAAGTCGAACACCACGTGTGGGCAAAGATGAATGTGGTAAACGTTTGCTGCCTGTTTTCTTGCAGCAAAGAACTTGGTGTCGGGACAAAAAGTAAAGGCTGTGGTCCTGTATGTTGATATTGTGAAGTGCCACGTTCACGTGTCTGTGAAGAACATTCTCCTGAAGAAACGCAAAGTAGAAGTAAGTGTTTGTGTGCAAACTGGATGAGATGTGAGCGTTTGGCTGTGATCTCTGACTGTTGTGTGGTTTTGTTTTATCTGCCTACGGTCAGTGTTGCAGGAAATAAATGTTATCCCTCTTCAGTTCTTGAATCAATTTGTTTTCTCTAACGTCCTAGAGGATGCTGGGACTCCGTAAGGACCATGGGGATAGACGGGCTCCGCAGGAGACATGGGCACTTTAAGAAAGACTTTGGATCTGGGTGTGCACTGGCTCCTCCCTCTATGCCCCTCCTCCAGACCTCAGTTTGATACTGTGCCCAGTGGAGACTGGGTGCTTTCAGGGCGCTCTCCTGAGTTTCCTGTAAAAGAAAGTATTTTAGTTTAGGTTTTTTTATTTTCAGGGAGCCTGCTGGCAACAGGCTCCCTGCATCGAGGGACTGAGGAGAGAGAAACAGACCCACTTCTCTGAGTTTCAGGGCTCTGTTTCTTAGGCTACTGGACACCATTAGCTCCAGAGGGATCGGTACGCAGGTCTCACCCTCGCCGTCCGTCCCAGAGCCACGCCGCCGTCCTCCTCGCAGAGAGAGAGAAGCCGGGTGAGTATGTGAAGAAAAGACTTCAGAGGCGGCAGAAGACACCTTGATCTTCATAGAGGTAACGCACAGCAGTGAAGCTGTGCGCCATTGCTCCCATTCACCTCACACACTTCGGTCACTGTAAAGGCGCAGGGGGGGGGGGCGCCCTGGGCAGCAATAAACACCTCCTGTGGCAAATACACATATATACATGTACAGCTGGGCACTGTACATGTATAAAAAGAGCCCCCGCCATGTTATTAGGAAATTTGAGCGGGACAGAAGCCCGCCGCCGAGGGGACGGGGCTCGTCCCTCGGCACTCACCAGCGCCATTTTTTCTCCACAGCACCGCTGAGAGGAAGCTCCCCGGACTCTCCCTTGCTTGACACACGGTGAAAGAGGGTTTTAAAGTAGAGGGGGGGGGGGGGCACATAATTGGCGCATATACATGCTACAAAAGCGCTACTGGGTAAACATTCTGTGTTTTTTCCTGGGTCATATAGCGCTGGGGTGTGTGCTGGCATACTCTCTCTCTGTCTCTCCAAAGGGCCTGGTGGGGAATCTGTCTTCAGAAAAGAGCTTCCCTGTGTGTGTGTGTGGTGTGTCGGTACGCGTGTGTCGACATGTCTGAGGTTGAAGGCTCACCTAAGGAGGAGGGGGAGTGTATGAATATTAGGTCTCCGTCGGCAGCGCCGACACCTGACTGGATGGATATGTGGAATGTTTTAAGTGCTAATGTTAATTTATTGCACAAAAATTAGACAAAGCTGAAGCTAGGGTACAGTCAGGGAGTCAACCCATGTCTGTCCCAATGTCGCCGGGACCTCCGGGGTCTCAGAAGCACCCACTATCCCAAATAGTTGACACAGATACCGACACGGATTCAGACTCCAGTGTCGACTAAGATGATGCAAAATTGCAGCCAAGGGTGGCTAAATGTATTCGATATATGATTATCGCAATTAAAGATGTTTTGCATATCACTGAGGAACCCCCTGTCCCTGACACGAGGGTACACATGTATAAGGGAAAGAAACCTGAGGTCACCTTTCCCTCTTCACATGAGCTGAACGAATTATGCGAAAAAGCGTGGGAAACTCCAGACAAAAAACTGCAGATTCCCAAAAGGATTCTAATAGCGTATCCTTTCCTGTCACAGGACAGAATACGGTGGGAATCCTCCCCTAGGGTAGACAAAGCTTTGACACGCTTATCAAAAAAGATAGCGCTCCCATCCCAAGATACGGCTACCCTCAAGGATCCTGCTGACCGCAAGCAGGAGGTTACCTTGAAGTCCATTTACACACATTCTGGTACGTTACTCAGACCGGCAATTGCGTCGGCCTGGGTTTGTAGTGCTGTAGCAGCATGGACAGATTCTTTATCAGCGGATATTGAGACCCTTGATAAGGATACCATTTTAATGACCCTAGGGCATATAAAAGATGCTGTCTTGTATATGAGGGATGCTCAAAGAGACATTAGTTTACTGGGTTCCAGAATAAACGCTATGTCCATTCTGCTAGGCGAGTCTTATGGACCCGACAGTGGACGGGTGATGCCGACTCAGAGGCATATGGAGTTTTTGCCTTACAAGGGTGAGGAATTGTTTGGAGAGGGCCTCTCGGACCTCGTCTCCACAGCTACGGCAGGTAAATCGAATTTTTTGCCTTATATTCCCTCACAATCTAAGAAAGTGCCTCATTATCAAATGCAGTCCTTTCGTTCAAATAAAAGCAATAGAGTACGTGGATCGTACTTTCTTGCCAGGGGTAAGGGTAGAGGGAAAAAGCTGCACAACACAGCTAGTTCCCAGGAACAGAAGTCCTCCCCGGCCTTCGACTTTTCAGCCACATCTGGGTTCAATCACAGGTGGATCCCTGGGCAATGGAAATTGTTTCCCAGGGGTAAAAGCTGGAATTCGAAGAGGTGCCTCCTCGGCGGTTTTTCAAATCGGCGCTACCAACTTCTCCCCTAGAAAGGGAGATAGTGTTACATGCGATTCAAAAATAGTGTCTTTAAAAAGTGGTGGCAGAGGTTCCCCTGCTTCAGAGAGGGAAGGGGTACTACTCAACCCTGTTTGTGGTCCCGAAACCGGACGGTTTGTTCAGACCCATTTTGAATTTAAAATCCCTGAACCTTTACTTAAAACGGTTCAAGTTCAAGATGGAATCGCTCAGAGTGGTCATCGCCAGCCTGGAAGGGGGGGATTTTATTTTTATGGTATCGCTGGACATAAAGGATGCATGCCTGCATGTTCCCATATATCCTCCTCATCAGGCGTACCTGAGATTTGCGATACAGGATTGTCATTACCAATTTCAGACGTTGCCGTTTGGGCTTTCCACGGCCCCGAGAATTTTCACCAGGGTAATGGCGGAAATTATGGTGCTCCTGCGCAAGCAGGGTGTCACAATTATCCCGTACTTGGACGATCTCCTCATAAAAGCGAGATCATGGGAGAAGTTGCAGAACAGCGTATCCTTTTCACTGAAGGTGTTACAGCGACACGGCTGGATTCTCAATATTCCAAAGTCGCAGCTGAATTCTACGACTCGCCTGCCCTTCTTGGGCATGATTCTGGACACAGACCAGGAAAGTTTTTCTTCCGATAGAAAGTGCAGGAACTCATGACTCTAGTCAAGAACTTGTTGAAGCCAAAACAAGTGTCAGTACATCATTGCACTCAAGTCCTGGGAAAAATGGTGACGACATACCGAAGCCATTCTCTTCGGCAGGTTCCATGCAAGGACTTTCCAATGGGACCTATTGGACAAATGGTCCGGGTCACATCTGCACATGCATCAGCGGATCACCCTGTCCCCATGGCCAGGGTATCTCTCCTGTGGTGGCTGCAGAGTGCTCACATTCTAGAGGGCCGCAGGTTCGGCATTCAGGATTGGATCCTGGTGACCACGGACGCGAGCCTCCGAGGTTGGGGAGCAGTCACACAGGGACGAAATTTCCAAGGCCTTTGGTCAAGTCAAGAGACTTGTCTTCAGATCAAAATCCTGGAACTAAGGGCCATCTACAACACCCTACGTCAAGCGGAGACCTTACTTCGCGACCGACCAGTTCTGATTCAGTCAGACAACGTCACCGCAGTAGCTCATGTAAACCGCCAAGGTGGCACAAGGAGCAGAGTGGCGATGGCGGAAGCCACCAGAATTCTTCGCTGGGCGGAGAATCATGTAAGGGCACTGTCAGCAGTGTTCATTCCGGGAGTGGACAACTGGGAAGCAGACTTCCTCAGCAGACACGACCTGCATCCGGGAGAGTGGGGACTTCATCAGGAAGTCTTCGCACAGATTGCAAGTCGGTGGGGACTGCCCCAAATAGACATGATGGCGTCCCGTCTCAACAAAAAGCTTCAAAGGTATTGCGCCAGGTCAAGAGATCCTCAGGCAGTAGCTGTGGACGCCCTAGTGACACCGTGGGTGTTCCAGTCGGTCTATGTCTTTCCTCCTCTTCCTCTCATACCCAAGGTGTTGAGAATAATAAGAAAAAGAGGAGTAAGAACAATACTCATTGTTCCGGATTGGCCACGAAGGACCTGGTATCCGGATCTGCAGGAAATGCTCACAGAAGATCCGTGGCCTCTTCCGCTAAGACAGGACCTGTTGCAACAGGGTCCCTGTCTGTTCCAAGACTTACCGCGGCTGCGTTTGACGGCATGGCGGTTGAACGCCGGATCCCAGCGGAAAAAGGTATTCCGGATGAGGTCATTCCTACGCTAATAAAGGCTAGGAAGGACGTGACATCTAAACATTATCACCGAATATGGCGTAAATATGTTTCTTGGTGTGAGGCCAGGAATGCTCCTACGGAAGAATTCCATCTATGCCGTTTTCTTCACTTCCTACAAACTGGAGTGAATTTGGGCCTAAAATTAGGCTCCATTAAAGTTCAGATTTCGGCCTTATCCATTTTCTTTCAAAAGGAATTGGCCTCTCTACCTGAAGTACAGACTTTTGTGAAGGGAGTACTGCATATTCAGCTTCCTTTTGTGCCTCCGGTGGCGCCTTGGGACCTTAACGTGGTGTTAAGTTTTCTTAAGTCACATTGGTTTGAACCACTTAAAACAGTGGAGTTGAAATATCTCACTTGGAAGGTGGTCATGTTGTTAGCCTTGGCTTCGGCTAGGCGAGTGTCAGAATTAGCGGCTTTATCACATAAAAGCCCCTATCTGGTTATCCATATGGATAGAGCGGAATTGCGGACCCGTCCTCAATTCCTACCTAAGGTGGTCTCATCCTTTCATATGAACCAACCTATTGTCGTGTCTGTGGCTACACGTGACTTGGAGGATTCAGAGTCCCTTGATGTGGTCAGGGCTTTGAAGATTTACGTGGCCAGAACGGCTAGGATCAGAAAAACAGAAGCACCGTTTGTCCTGTATGCAGCCAACAAGGTTGGCGGCCCTGCTTCAAAGCAGACTATTGCTCGCTGGATCTGTAACACGATTCAGCAGGCGCATTCTACGGCAGGATTGCCGTTACCAAAATCGGTTAAGGCCCATTCCACTAGGAAGGTGGGCTCGTCTTGGGCGGCTGCCCGAGGGGTCTCGGCACTACAGCTGTGGCCGGCTGCTACTTGGTCGGGGTCAAACACCTTTGCAAAGTTCTGTAAGTTTGATACCCTGGCTGAGGAGGACCTCCTGTTTGCTCAATCGGTGCTGCAGAGTCATCCGCACTCTCCCGCCCGTTTGGGAGCTTTGGTATAATCCCCATGGTCCTTACGGAGTCCCAGCATCCTCTAGGACGTTAGAGAAAATAAGATTTTAAACCTACCGGTAAATCTTTTTCTCGTAGTCCGTAGAGGATGCTGGGCGCCCGTCCCAAGTGCGGACTACTGCTGCAAGACTTGTATATAGTTATTGCTTTCATAAGGGTTATGTTATAGTTTCGTCGGTTTTGGACCGATGATATGTTGTTGTTCATACTGTTAACTAGATAGTATATCACAGGTTATACGGTGTGATTGGTGTGGCTGGTATGAATCTTGCCCTTAGACAGTACGAGGAAAGGATTTTTGTTAATCTGTCTCCTCTGGGCACAGTTTCTCTAACTGAGGTATGGAGGAGCCAGTGCACACCCAGATCCAAAGTCTTTCTTAAAGTGCCCATGTCTCCTGCGGAGCCCGTCTATCCCCATGGTCCTTACGGAGTCCCAGCATCCTCTACGGACTACGAGAAAAAGATTTACCGGTAGGTTTAAAATCTTATTTTTCTTTTTTATGAAATAAAATACATATTTTCCCCACAGTTTGAGGAAGATTCGAAGCACTCTGCAGTGGTGCAGCACGTGGCAGAAGATCTTGCGGTCGTGTCTTTGGGGGCTACGGCGCAGCTAGCTGCTGTCCCTCTTGCATGTCACTACAATGATACTTTCCGGTTTGACTCTGAGAAGTTGCATTTGGGGGAGACCATTTCTGTGACCTTAAAGACCAGTAATGCTGAGGAACATGGGCTGTTGCTGGCGGTGCAAAATACATCTGGTACAGGGAGACAAAGCAAAGCTGCCACCTTTGTAAAACGCAATCCAGCTATAGGAGAAGTAGTCACTGGGACGGTGAAGAGCGTTAAGCCCACTAGCGTGACTGTTTCCATTGCGGATAAAGTAGTCGGAACTATTCATGCTTCCCAGATAATGGATGAAGTACCGATGGGACTCTTCCCCACATCAAAGCTGCATCCTAAGGAGACTGTGACTTGTCGAGTCATTGGAGGGCGAGAAATTAAGACGCATAGGTACGTTGTCTGTTATTGTGCTGGTTTGGAAAGCTGTTGCTATAGAGCAGGGTAAATGAGGGACTGGGAAAGGAAAGTAATATTTCTGGTCTTGAGGTTGTTTTATCACACACTGAAAAACCATTGCTGCCAATAAACTCTTGATCATACATAGGGGTAAATTGTCTAAGGTGGGAGTTCTATTTAAGATGGAATGTTGCCTATAGCAACCAGTCACATTCTACGTCTCATTTATCTAGCACCTTCTAGAAGATAATACCTGGAATCTGATTGGTTGCTATGGGCAACATCCCATCTTAAATAGAACTCCCATCTTCGTAAATTTACCCCATAGATGGTGCATTTTCACTGGAATTACAAATTTGTTATGCACTAGATGAGTCTACTTTTTTCATATCCCTGTCCTCAACATGACTTCCTCCTAGCAAATGGCCATAGGCACTCTTGAAGCTCACAGACTCTGTGGGGTATATGCAATTGCGGTCGAATTCCCGAAATTGTCGAATTTCGGGTCATTTTCGACCAAAAAAAAAATTCGCCTATGCAATTCAGTGCTTTCCGACCAAAAAACGGACTTTCAAAATTCGACTTTTTGAAATTCGAATTTTTGCAAATTCGACTTTTCTGCAATGATATAAGTGCTGCAATTCGACCAAAGCATATTCAATTCAAGTTTGGAAATTCGACAGCAGTGCTTTTAGACAGCAAATTCGTCATTTTCAATCCGCCACACTTTGGAGGGTGAAAACAAATAAAAAAAATTTAAACATGTTTTTTTTTGTGTTTTTTTTTTTTTGGGGGGAATAGCAGATCTATTTATATTAGAAGGGATTAGGTACTTTTTTTTTTTTTTTTTTTTTTTTGGAGGCACAAATATTATTTATATATTTTTTAAAATATTATTTTTTTTAATTTTTTTTTTTATTGCTGGAACGGTAAAATCCTAAAAAAAAATGGCGTGGGGTCCCCCCTCCAAAGCATAACCAGCCTCGGGCTCTTCGAGCTGGTCCTGGTTCTAAAAATGCGGGGAAAAAATTGACAGGGGATCCCCCGTATTTTTAAAACCAGCACCGGGCTCTGGTGCTGGTGCCAAAAATACGGGGGACAAAAAGCGTAGGGGTCCCCCGTATTTTTAACACCAGCATCGGGCTCCACTAGCTGGACAGATAATGCCACAGCCGGGGGTCACTTTTATGCCGTGCCCTGCGGCCGTGGCATTAAATATCCAACTAGTCACCCCTGGCCGGGGTACCCTGGGGGAGTGGGGACCCCTTCAATCAAGGGGTCCCCCCCCCCCCAGCCACCCAAGGGCCAGGGGTGAAGCCCGAGGCTGTCCCCCCCCCATCCAATGGGCTGCGGATGGGGGGGCTGATAGCCTTTTGTGATCATGAAAAGAATATTGTTTTTTCCAGCAGTACTACAAGTCCCAGCAAGCCTCCCCCGCAAGCTGGTACTTGGAGAACCACAAGTACCAGCATGCGGGAGAAAAGCGGGCCCGCTGGTACCTGTAGTACTACTGAAAAAAAAATACCCAAATAAAAACAGGACACACACACCGTCGACAGTAAAACTTTATTTCATACGTCGACACACACATACTTACCTATGTTCACACGCCGACATCGGTCCTCTTCTCCATGTAGAATCCACGGATACCTGAAAATAAAAGATCAATATACTCACCTCAACCAGGGTCCAGAGATAAATCCACGTACTTGTAGAAAATAACAAACCGGACACCCGACCAAACGGACTGAAAGGGGTCCCATGCTGACACATGGGACCCCTATCCCCGAATGCAGAGAGACCTCTCAGTGACAGCTGTCACTGAAAGGTCTCTAAAGCCAATCAGGAAGCGCAACTTCGTTGCGCTCACCTGATTGGCTGTGCGCTGTCTGAACTCAGCGCATCGCACAGCCCCGTCCATTATATTCAATGGTGGGAACTTAGCGGCTAGCGGTGAGGTCACCCGCCGGTCAGCGGCTGACCGCGGGTTAACCCCACCGCTACCCGCAAAGTTCCCACCATTGAAAGTAATGGAGCGGCTTTGCGATGCGCTGTCTGACAGCACAGACAGCGCACAGCCAATCAGGTGAGCGCCACGGAAGTAGCGCTTCCTGATTGGCTGAAGGGACTTCAGTGACAGGAGTCACGTGATGTCCCGGCATTCGGGAGAAAGGGGTCTGATGTGTCAGCATGGGACCCCTTTCAGTCCGGTATGGAGCGGGTATTTGTGTTTTGTTTTTTTTACAAGTACGTGGATTTATCTCTCTGGACGTGGATTTATCTCTGGACGCTGGAAGGTGAGTATCATTTTTTCACAGGTACCTCGGATCGTCGGAGACCGTGGCAGTCGGCGTGTCAACATAGGTAAGTATGTGTGTGTCGGTAGTGTGTAATAAAGTTTTACTTTCACGGTGTGTGTGTACTGTTTTTATTTGGGTATTTTTTTTCCAGTAGTACTACAGGTACCAGCGGGCCCGTTTTTCTCCCGCATGCTGGTACTTGTGGTTCTCCAAGTACCAGCTTGCGGGGGAGGCTTGCTGGGACTTGTAGTACTGCTGGAAAAAACTATCTTTTTATTATCACAAAAGGCTATCAGCCCCCCCATCCGCAGCCCATTGGATGGGGGGGGACAGCCTCGGGCTTCACCCCTGGCCCTTGGGTGGCTGGGGGGGGGGGACCCCTTGATTGAAGGGGTACCCACTCCCCCAGGGTACCCCGGCCAGGGGTGACTAGTTGGGTAGTTAATGCCACGGCCGCAGGGCACGGCATAAAAGTGACCCCCGGCTGTGGCATTATCTGTCCAGCTAGTGGAGCCCGATGCTGGTGTTAAAAATACGGGGGACCCCTACTCTTTTTGTCCCCCGTATTTTTGGCACCAGGCGCAGAGCCCGGTGCTGGTTTTAAAAATACGGGGGATCCCTGCCCAATTTTTCCCCTGCATTTTTAGAACCAGGACCAGCTCGAAGAGCCCGAGGCTGGTTATGCTTTGGAGGGGGGACCCCACGCCATTTTTTTTTTCGGGTTTTTCCCATTTTTTCCCGTTTTTTAAAATCGCGGCAAAATCCGCCGATTTTCGCCCGCGATTCTGGCGAATCCGTTTTTCATTGAATATGGTGAATTCCGGCAGCCACCTGCCGGAATTCACCTGGCGAATTTAGTCGAATTAAAAAACGGCGAAAAATTGCCGCGATTCGCCGTGAATTGCATATACCCCTGTATGTCCACAGAGCTCCATAGAAGAGCCATAAATGCATTGTAGAACTTAATTTTCCCTGACAATTGTAAGATAGTGGTGTGATTCTCCAACCTGCTTCAAGTAACTGAGGGGGGGGGTCAGTCTATTACAGTCTGTTCTTTACTGCAGCGGACAAAATCTAGAAATCTAAAGTACATTTTAGAATAAAATCAACTCAGAGTTTACAAGAGAAATTATAAATTACTGAAAACAGGGGATCCACGGGTGTCCCAATCCAAGTCCACAGCAGAAATAGAAAGAAAAAAAACAGGACCCTATTAATGTTCACCTCATAGATGTAGTGAAGAATAATGTTACAGTAATACACAGAGCCTGGTGAATACAAATGTTTCCGGGCATGTTCCTCTGTGCACTCCCCATGACAGTCAGTGCTCTCATACTCTGAGATAGAAACCACCTTTTGGTATTTGTGTAATTTGCATTAGCTGCTGTGTCCTCAGGTAAACATACATCATACATAGCAACAGATTGCAGATGTCATCAAATGCAAAACATAATTAAAAAAATCCTCAAAAACGACAGCGCTAATAAGCTTACATGCAAACAGAGTGTGTACTTATTGAATAGGCAACTTAGGAGAGTGTGGCTATGGGTCTGCGGAAGAACTGGGACAATCGTGTAGCTGTGGAACGTCTTCCACTGGCAGGAGCTGTGTCCAGGCAGCCACTGAGAGCTGGGAAGGGGCGGGGCCTCTTTCCAGTTCCTCTACTTGACCTGTGCTTAATACATACTTTGCTTCATTAGATTGTAGCTGATTCTTTGATGCAGCAACACAAAATGGTTATGTAATGCTGAATACTAATATGTTCCCAAAATATTGCAAGATGGCAAATCCACAGACAAGCTCAGGGCTCCTAGTGGTTAAGAACAATGATCTGGCAAAATATTGCTGCCACATGGAGTATAGTTTTTTTTTTTTGCAATACCTCCAGTTATTAAAAAGGGAACTTTAAAGGGACCGACAGCTGCACACAAGTCATCTGTAATAGCATGCACGGAACCAAGTATGGATAGTCGCCAGCATGCATGTGGGAAAAAAGCAAGAACATAATAATCACTAATACAAATTAAGGCTAACAGAACGGAAAAGGAGCAGTGGGCTATAGAGGGGAGGATGAGTCTGTCCATATGATGTACTGATGGATAAAGATGTGTGATGTTTTTTTGGTTTATGTATGTTTAGACTTGTACTTTGTCTGATCTCCGGACAGGTTCCTGCCTATTAGTCATCCACATTTGGCAAAGTCCATGCTGGAACTCAGTATCCTGCCCAGGTGAGTTAACTGTTTACACTTAATTACGTTTCCATACAGACCCCTCTTTTATCCACTTTATACATCAGTATTGTGAAATATTTATGTATTAATATACTTTTAAGATAATTGTATTTTTATGAGTGGTAATGGCTGCCAATGTAAGCTCTCTCCTTGGGGACCTCTGTGTTCGACATTGTGGACACTTTATCTCACCAGGTTTCTGACTCTACCTTTCTCTATTTGGTTTATTAGTTTTAGCCCATGTTGTGAACCCAGAACTGTTTATTGGCTGTGGGAAAACAATGCGTTCTGAAGGAGAGGCGCTCAATTTATTGACCGGCCTCTGCGTCTGCTTACAGTATGCGGTGAGAGGAGAGCAGTGCATTTAGCAGATGATCCCACCTGACTAGTTACAGCATTCGTCAGCAGCTGAATAGTGCATTGACTTAACTTTGTTTTGGTATTTTTTGGCTTTTTGTTCAGTTAATGCTGGGTGTTCCCACTAATGCATTGTAGCAAACCAAAAAGGTACAAAATGATTTCAATTTGGTACTATGGGGGAGATTTATCAAACATTCTAAAAAGGTAAAAAGGAGGCCTTGCTCATAATAATCAGTCTGATTCTAGCTATCATTCTATAGAATGTAGTAGATCACAGGATCTCAACCTCTGTCCCCAGGACCCCACACAGTTCATGTTTTGCAGGTTACCTGTGGATTTTTAAATTGTTACATTTGGTGCAACTGCCAGATGACCGAAGAACAGAGGGGTCTATTTACTGCCTTGGATGGAGATAAAGTGGACGGAGATAAAGTACCAGCCAATTGGCTTCTAACTGTCATTTCTCTAACATCCATAAGGGATACTGGGGTCACTTAGTACGATGGGGTATAGATGGGGTCCAAAGCTGTGCTGGCTCCTCTCCTCTATGCCCTCCCCCACAGCCCAGTTTAGAAAAATGTGCCCTCAGGAGAGGATGCACACTCTGGAGCTCCAGAGGATTTTTCTTCAGTTTCATTTAAAACCTATTATTCTTTCAGGTAGGCTGTTGGGTAGCAGCCTACCTGCACCGAGGGATGCTGGGGGGGGACTGACACCGGCCTCCTGTAGCCGCTGAGTCGGAGCCCGCTGACAGGGCAACGGTCCTGGGGGTCAGTGTACACACACACACACACTCAGCACGCGGCACACCCCAGCACAGAGCCTGAAGTACATCGAGTGGTGAGTGTTGCCAGGGGTCCCGCTAGCAGGGTCCACCGGTTCTTGGTGCGTCACGGCCACGGGGCGGGCATACGGACTCCCTCTGGGGTGATCCCATTGCCCCCAAACGCACCCCCACCCCCCCCACCCCCCAACGCAGACTGGCAGCGGCACTAAATGGGCCTCATTTACACTTATCAGGGGTCTCCTCCAGGGGATACTCTATGGCCAGACACTGGTACAAGGGTGTAGTAAAGGGGGAGAGCCAGCTGTGGGAACCTTTTTCTTATGGTCCTTACACATTAACAACCATGTTGCCTAACTTTCCAACTCTAAATTGTTAGTTACAGGCTGGGTGCTGGTCCGTCCATCTGTGTGTCTCCACATATAATGGGCTGGGCAGGCTTGCTTGTACCTGTGTGGGTGTTAATGTTCCATGTCAGCATGGTGAAGAAAGCGGTGTGTAATGTATGTTACACCAGGTTTTCTCCCTCCCCTGTAGATTCTCTCATGTGTGAGCAATGTAGTCATCCATCACAAGACAGTGGAGCTTCCAGGGGGGAGGAGCTAGAATATTCTGCTGAGGTGGAAAATTCCTCTCCGGCGCAGGACGTGGAGTTACTTACCCTTACTATAAGGGATGTTTTGCATATTCCTGGGAATGAAGCGGAGGTACAGCAATCTTTATTTTTTTTTCTCTGCACAGAAAAAAGTGCCGGTCACCTTTCCTGACTCTAAGGAGCTGGATGATCTTTTCAGGGAACCATGGGTTTCTCCTGACAAGAAATTCCAGGTGACAAAGAAATTAGATACCACCTTTCTTTTTGCTCTTGAGGGGCGAAAGATCTGGGAGACTTTAGTTGCTTTGGTATCATGTCTGTCAAAAAAGACTGTGCTTCCAGTTCTGGGGGCTAATGCCCTGAAGGAACCTGCGGACAGGAAGATCGAAAACACTTTGAAATCTATTTATGTTGCAGCAGGAGCCTCCCAAAGGCCTGTTATTGCGGGCTGTTGGGTGACTCACGCCATTCACACCTGTGCGGGTAACCTTCAAGAGGGCCTGACGGGTGATAAGTCCCTGGCTGAAATGGTGACGCTGATTCAGCATATCCAGGAATCTTCCGGATTCCTCTGTGAAACGATCAAAGGCATTGGCATTATTAATGCTCACACTACTACCACGGTGGTTTCTGCATGCAGGGCATTGTGGCTACGTCAGTGGATTGCGGACGCAGAGTCGAAAAACAGTGTAGAGGCTTTACCTTTCACAGGAGATTGGAGGTGAGTTAGACACATGGAGTTCCAAGGCTACCGTTGGAAAATTCAAGTACCTCCCGTCTGCAGCTCCGCCGGCTAGACGCTCTTACACAGGACCTTCCCTACAGTCCTTTCAGGCCGCAAGGTTTAAGGGAAAAGCAAGATGTGCCTCAAATGCGGCAAAAGGCTCCAGAGGTAAGCCGCGTAAACCTACCACCACAGGGCCTCAGGACCAGGGCATCTGCTCTGTCTCCTCGAAGTCCTCCAGCATGACTGTGTTCCTCCTCTCCTGAGGGATCTCAGGGTGGGAGCTTTTCTGAGATTCTTCATCCTCATTTGCAGAAGCTCCTGCCAGGATGCCTGGGTGAAAGACCTGATCTCCCAGGGCTACAAACTGGAGTTTGACAGTCCTCTGCCTCACAGGTTCTTCAGGTCAAGCTTACCAGCTTCCAATTACACGCGCCTTACTTTACAGGAGGTCATTCAAAAGCTGGTTTAGACTCAAGTCATTGTTCCAGTTCCACTTCCACAACGTGGCAAGTGATGATATTCCAGCCTTTTTGTGGTACCGAAACCGGATGGTTCGGTGAGGCCCATTTTAAACCTCAAATCATTAAACCCATATCTACGGGTTTTCCGGTTCAAATTGGAGTCTCTGAAAGCAGTGATCTCAGGTCTGGAGGAGGGGGAGTTTTTAGTCTCTCTGGACATAAAGGACGCGTACCTCCATATTCCGATTATGGCCGCCTCATCAATCCGATCTCAGGTTTGCTCTGCTGGACAAACACTCAGTTCCAGGCACTACCCTTTGGCCTATCCACGGCTCCACGGGTTTTCACAAAAGTGATGGCGGAAATGATGTTCCAACTAAGGATTCAGGGGGTGAACATTGTCCCCTATCTGGACGATCTTCTGATAAAAGCGAGATCAAGGGAGCTGACTGAAATACTCCAGTTCCTGGGGATGATCTTGGACATGGTGGCTCAGAAGGTCTTCCTTCCTGCGGACAAGGCAGGGACGCTTATGGGGTTGGTTCGAGCCGTACCGGAAGCCAAGCCAGGTCTCGGTGCATCTTTGCACAAGTCTGCTGGGAAAGATGGTGGCCTCCTACGTGGCGATTCAATATGACAGGTTCCATGCGAGGACTTTCCAACTGGATCTCTTGAAGAAATGGTCAGGTTCGCATCTGCAGATACACCAAGTCATACGTCTCTAACCGCAGGCCAGAATTTTTCTCCTGTGGTGGTTACAGTACTCCAACCTCCTGGAGGGTCAGAGCTTCGGGATACAGAATTATATTCTCTTAACCACGAACGCGAGTCTTCGCGGTTGGGGAGCTGTCACCCAAGGGGCACAGTTTCAGGGCAGGTGGTCATGCCATGAAGCCGTTCTTCCAATAAACATCCTGGAACTCGATCTACAATGCTCTGCTGTAGACGTCTCCTCTGCTTCAAGGTCGAGCCATCCAGGTTCAGTCGGACAACGCCACCGTAGTGGCGTACGTAAATCGTCAGGGAGGGACAAAGCAGAGCTTGCATGCGGGAGGTATCCAAGATACTCCTCTGGGTTGAAAGGATTGCAAGGGCAGTATCGGCCGTATTCATTCCGCGAGTAGACAACTGGGAGGCGGACTTCCTAAGTCGACATGACCTGCACCCAGGCGAGTGGGGTCTCCATCCACAGGTATTTCGACTGATAATGGATCAGTAGGGCTGTCCGCAGATTGATCTGATGGCCTCTTGGCTCCAAAAAAAGCTTCGGCGCTATTGTTCCAGGACAAGGGAGCCTCAGGCGGTGGCAGTAGACGCACTGACAATGCCCTGGGCTTACCGACTGGTGTACCTGTTTCCTCCAATTCCGTTACTCCCCAGGGTTCTAAAAAGAATCTGAAGGGAGAGTGTTCAGGCAATTCTAATTGCCCCATATTGGCCTCTAAGAGTTTGGTATGCAGATCTTCTGGCCATGGCTGTGTAAGATCCCTGGCCTCTGCCAATGCGGGAGGATCTTCAGCAAGGGACGTTCGTCTACCCAGACTCACGGCGGCTTCGTTTAGTGGCATGACGGTTGAGCGGAACATTCTAGCTGAGAAGGGTATCCTGGACAAGGTTATTGCTACCATGCTTCAAGCCAGGAAGGCAGTCACATCGAAGCATTATTATCATATCTGGAAACGTTTTGTCTCCTGGTGTGAGGGCCGAAGGTATCCTGCTGCTGATTTCAACTTGGGGCGCTTTTTGCGTGTCTTACAGCCTGGTGTGGACATGGGCCTGCGGTTGGGCTCCATAAAGGTGCAGATCTCGGCCTTGTCCATTTTCTTTCAGAAGAAATTGCCTGCATTACCTGAGGTCCAGACTTTCTTGCAAGGTTTCCTTCGCATCCAGCCTCCTTTTGTGCTGCCCACGGCACCTTGGGATCTAAACGTGGTTTTGACCTTTCTGCAATCCTCTAGGTTTGAACCGTTGATGTCCGTGAAGGACAAGTACCTTACATGGAAGACTTTTGTAAGGTACTTGTCCTTCTTTTGGCCTTCGCTTCGGCTAGGTGTGTTTTGGAACTTGGTGCTTTGTCCTGCAAGAGTCCTTACTTGGTTTTTCATGAGGACAGAGCAGAGCTTAGGACTCGTCAGCAGTTCCTACCAAAGGTGGTTTCTGCATTCCACCTAAAGCAGCCTATTGTGGTTCCGGCGGCTTCACCCACTTCCTCGAATCCTGACTCCTTGGATGTGGTGTGAGCCCTGAAGATCTACGTCAAGAGGACGGCTGCTGTCCGAAAATCGGATTCCCTCTTTGTGCTTTATGATGCTCAAAAGAAGGGATGCCCTGCTTTGAAGCAGTTGATTACTCGTTGGATTAGGCTTACTATTCAGCAGGCCTACACTGCGGTGGCCTTACCTGCTCCACGGTCTATGAAGGCCCTCTGTACGAGGTCAGTGGGTTCCTCCTGGGTGGCTGCCCGTGGTGTCTCGGCTTTGCAACTATGCCGGGCAGCTACCTGGTCGGGGGCAAACACGTTTGTTCTACAGGTTCGATACCCTGGCTAAGGAGGATGTCCCATTCGGACATTCGGTACTACAGACATATCAACACATTCCCACACGTTCTGGTACCTTTGGGACATCTTCATCGTGCCAAGTGAACCCAGTATCCCTTATGGATGTTAGAGAAAATAGGATTTTAATTACCTACCGATAAATCCTTTTCTCATAGTCCATAAGAGATACTGGGCGCCCGCCTCTGTGCTTCAACTTTTCTGCAAGTTTGTTCTTGTTGATGTTGTTTGACTCAGCTGTTTCTGTTTCACTGGCTGTTGCTGGTCTGTATGTTCAGTTGTGTGCTAGTTCGTTAGTCTCACCACTCGTTGTCTTGTCATGTTTCCTCCTCCTAAGTATGTCCATCTCCTTCGGGCACAGTTTTTCTAGACTGGGCTGTGGGGGAGTGCATAGAGGGGAGGAGCCAGCACACCCTGTTTGAAGAATATAAAGTGCAACGGCTCCTTTGGACACCATCTATACCCCATCTTACTAAGTGACCCCAGTATCCCTTATTGACTACGAGAAAAGGCTTTATCGGATTGGCTACTCGTTTATCTCCGTCCACCTTTTCTCCTACGTCTTAGAGGATGCTGGGGTCCACATTAATACCATGGCGTGAAGACGGGTCCACCAGGAGCCATTGGCACTTTAAGAGTTTGAGAGTGTGGGCTGGCTCCTCCCTCTATGCCCCTCCTACCAGACTCGGTCTAGAAAATGTGCCCGGAGGAGCCGGTCACAACTAGGAGAGCTCTCCAGAGCTTTTCTAGAAAAATGTTATTTTAGAGTTTTTTTTATTTTACAGGGAGACTGCTGGCAACAGCCTCCCTGCAGCATGGGACTAAGGGGGGGGGGGGGAGTAGTGTCCGCCCTGCGGGGTCTGAGCCACTTACTCCGCTTACAGGACACTGAGCTCCTGAGGGGATAGATCATTCCCCGCCACAGGGGATCACTCACCCCAGCAACATGCCGCCAACCCCTTACAGAGCTGAAGATTGTGGCAAGTCATCGAACCCCCCCTAGCAGGCGGGGGGCCGGTGTGAAGATGGCGGCAGAGGGTAGGAGCGCAGTATTAACTGCGCTCCGGGGTGGCTCAGCGGTACATAGTGGGGCGCCCTGGGCCAGCGCTTACACCCTACACTGGTTACAAAGCCTGTCGGGGTCCCAGGATCTCAGCCAGCATCAATCCTCAGGCCAGTATAATCGGATGAAGAGCTGGAAGACAGAGCCATTTTGGGGGCGGAGCTTCTCCTCAGAGCGGACCCAGCAGCGTTCAGCGCCATTTTCCTGCCTACACAATGCTGATCAGGAGAAAGAAGGTCCCTTCACAGCAACTCCGACTATCTCTCATGGTACCAGGGGGTTGTAGAAGGGGGAGGGAGGCTGCAATACGACTGTGTATCCTATTAAGGTGCACAGTCAGCGCTGACAAGGGGTCTCCCTTTGGTTATAAGCGCTGTGTGTGGGTTGGCTCCAATCTCTGTCTCTCTCTTGCCATTCTTGTGGGGGAAACTCTGTCTGCCCTCACGTGTGTGTGTGTGTGTGTGTGTGTGTGTGTGGAATTTTTGGTGGTCTCCTTTAGCTATGTCCAGGGACACTGTGTCATATGCTGCAGAGGATTTATCCTCCCAGGATGATCCCATTCCATGTAATCAGGATAGCACTGGTTTAGCACAGATTCCAGCAAGGGAACCTGAGTGGTTTTCCTCTATCAAAACTTGGATTTCTCAGATTTCAGACAGGGTTGCAAGTAATGAATCTGCAACCCAGGTATTACAGAACTCTATGGCAGTATGGCCCGATTCTGGTACCTCAGGACGCTCCGCTATATACCCCCACAAACGTGCACTTGTTCATGTCATGCAAGATGACACGGATACCGATTCTGATACCACAGACTGTAATGGGGATGTGTTGCGGGGGTCTGTCTCTCTTGCAAAGGGGGTGCAATTGATGATAGAGGCTATCAGGGATGTGTTTGAATATTAATGATACCACACCTGAGCAGGTTGAGGAGGCTTTTTTCACTGAAAATAAGAAAGCCTCGCTAACCTTCCCTGCTTCAAAGGAATTAAATGCTATATTTGAGAAAGCATGGGAAAACCCTGAGAAAAAATTCCAAATCCCCAAAAGGTCCAGGTGGCGTTTCCTTTCCCTGAGGAGGATAGGAAAAAATGGGAATGCCCACCAATTGTTGACGCATCTGTGTCCAGACTCTCAAAAAAGGTGGTTTTGCCTGTTCCAGGATCTACCGCCTTAAAGGAGCCGGCTGATCGAAAGATTGATAATACGCTTTAATCAATGTGCACAGCTTCGGGGGCCATATTACGTCCCACTATTGCTAGTGCATGGATTGCAAAAGCTATAGTAAAATGGTCAGGCACCTTACTGGAGGATTTGGATACAATGGATAAGGGTGATGAATTGTTTTGCGTAACATTCATGATTCAGCAGGTTTTATGGTAGAATCCATGAAAGACCTGGGTTCCGTGGCTGCGGGGATCTCTTCCATGTCTGTTTCAGCTCGTTGGGGACTGTGGCTGCGCCAGTGGTCGGCCGACGCGAATCCAGGAAAAGTGTGGAGTACCTACCCTACACAGGTCAGGCTCTCTTCGGGGAAGCTTTGGATACGTGGATATCCACGGCTACGGTGGGCAAGTCTCCGTTCCTTCCCTCAGCTGCACCTGCTCCGAAGAAATGCTTCTCTTCATCAGCATCGCAGTCCTTTCAGTCTAACAAGCTTAGAAAGGCCAAGCCGTCCAATATCTTCTTTAGGGGAGGTCGAGCTAAATCCAAGAAACCTGCTGCGGCAGGTTCCCAGGAAACTAAGCCTGCTTCCAGTACGCCGAAGTCCTGACGGTGGACCGCGCGGCGTGGAGGTGGGGCCAGTGGGAGCGAGGCTCAGACAGTTCAGTCACGTCTGGGTATCGTGCGGCCTGGATCCCTGGGTGATAGATCTTGTGTCCCAGGGATACAGGTTGGAATTTCAAAATCTCCCTCACCGATTTTTCAAATCAGGCTTACCAGCTCTGCTGGCGAACAGGACTGTCCTACAAGCAGCGGTTTAGAAGTTGGTGGAGGCACAGGTCATTGTGCCAGTGCCTCCTCATTCGCAAGCCACGAGTTACTATTCAAACCTTTTTGTGGTACCGAAAATGGATGGTTCGGTCAGGCCCATTCTGAAGTTCAAAATGGAGTCTCTCAGGGTGGTGATATCAGGTCTGGAAGAGGGGGAATTCCTAGTATCCCTAGATATCAAGGATGCGTACCTCCACATTCCGATTTGGCTACCGCATCAGGCTTATCTCCGTTTTGCATTACTGGACTGTCATTTCCAGTTCCAGGCCCTGCCATTCGACCTCTCTACAGCACCAAGGGTGTTCACCAAGGTGATGGCGGAGATGATGGTTCTACTCCGAAAACAGGGGGTGAACATCATTCCGTATCTAGACGATCTACTGATAAAAGCATCGTCCAAGGAGGAGCTGTTGCAGTCCATTGTACTCACAACCTGCCTACTCAGAGTCCACGGTTGGATTCTGAACCTTCTAAAATCTCATTTGGATCCAACCCGGAGGTTGTCTTTTCTGGGGTTGATCCTCGACACAGAAGTGCAGAGGGTGTTTCTTCCGCAGGAAAAGGCGTTGGTGATACAAGCTATGGTCCGGGATGTCCTGAAGCCAGCCCGGGTGTCTGATCATCAATGCATTTGTTTTTTTGGGGAAGATGGTGGCCTCTTACGAGGCTCTCCAGTACGGGAGGTTCCATGTTTGGGTCTTCCAACTGGATCTCCTGGACAAGTGGTCAGGATCTCATCTACACATCCACCAGAGAATTTGTCTTTCGTCAAAGGCTAGGATTTCACTCCTCTGGTGGCTCCAATTGCCTCACCTTCTGGAGGGCCGCAGGTTCGGGATTCAGGACTTGGTCCTTCTAACCATGAATGCGAGCCTTCGGGGCTGGGGCGCAGTCACTCAAGGGGAAACCTTCCAAGGAAGGTGGTCAAGTCTGGAAGCCGGCCTGCCGATCAACATCCTGGAACTAAGAGCCGTCTACAACGGTCTTCTTCAGGCGGCCCATCTTCTAAGAAATCGGGCCATTCAAGTACAGTCGGACAATGTAACGATATTGGCTTACATAAACCGACAGGGCGGAACAAAAAGCAGAGCTGCGATGTCAGAGGTGACCAGAATCATCCTCTGGGCAGAAAAACGCGCGTTGGCGCTCTCTGCAATCTTCATTCTGGGAGTGGACAACTGGGAAGCGGACTTCCTCAGCAGACACGATCTCCATCCGGGGGAGTGGGGTTTCCATCCGGAGGTGTTCAAGGAAATAACAGACCTTTGGGGGTTACCCCAAATAGACATGATGGCCTCTCGTCTCAACAAGAAGCTTAAACGCTATTGTTCCAGGTCGAGGGACCCACAAGCAGGGGCAGTGGACGTCATGGTGTCTCCGTGGGTGTTCCAGTCGGTGTACGCGTTTCCACCACTCCCACTTATTCCAAGAGTTCTAAAGCTCTGCGATCCTCATTGCTCCAGACTGGCCAAGGAGGGCTTGGTACGCGGACCTTCTGCATCTCTTGCAGGAAGAGCCGAGGCCTCTTCCTCTTCTGGAGGACCTGCTGCAGCAGGAGCCGTTCGCCTATCAAGACTTACTGCGGCTACGTTTGACGGCATGGAGGTTGAATGCCTGATACTAGCTCGGAAGGGCATTCCAAAGAAGGTCATTCCTACCCTGATACAGGCTAGGAAAGGGGTAACATCTTAACATTACTATCGTATTTTGAAAGAAATATGTCTCTTGGTGTGAGTCCAAGAAGTTTCCTGTGGTGGAGTTTCAACTGGGACGTTTTCTCCTCTTCCTGCAAGCAGGTGTGGATAAGGGCCTGAGGTTGGGATCTGTGAAGGTCCAGATTTCGGCCCTGTCCATTTTCTTCCAGAAACAATTGGCTGCCCTCCCTGAGGTTCAGACCTTTTTGAAGGGAGTTCTGCACATCCAACTTAACGTGGTGTTGCAGTTTCTCCAGTCGGACTGGTTTGAGCCTCTACAGGAGGTTGAGGTCAAATTTCTTACATGGAAGGCTGTCACGTTGTTGGCCTTAGCTTCTGCTAGACGTGTGTCAGAATTGGGGGCTTTGTCCTGTAAAAGCCTTACTTGATCTTCCGTGAAGATAGAGCTGAGATCTGGACACATCAGCAGTTTCATCCAAAGGTTGTGTCGGTATTTCATATCAACCAACCTATTGTGGTGCCAGTGGCTACTGACTCCTCAATTTCGTCAAAGTCGATGTTGTGTTGGATGTTGTGAGGGCTTTAAAAATCTATGTGAAGAGGACTGCTCGTCACAGGAAATCTTACTCTTTGTTTGTCCTGTATGATCCCAAGAAAATCGGGTGTCCTGCTTCAAAGCAGACTATATGTCGCTGGATTAGGTTCACTATGCAGCATGCTTATTCTACGGCAGGATTGCCGTGTCCAAAATCTGTTAAGGCCCACTCTACTCGTAAGGTGGGGTCTTCCTGGGCGGCTGCCCGGGGTGTCTCGGCGTTACAACTTTGCAGAGCGGCAACTTGGTCTGGGTCGAACACGTTTGCTAAGTTCTACAAGTTCGATACTTTGGCCTCTGAGGACCTGAATTTCAGTCAATCAGTTCTGCAGGAGCCTCTGCGCTCTCCCTCCCGTTCTAGGAGCTTTGGTACATCCCCATGGTACTAATGTGGACCCCAGCATCCCCTAGGACGTAAGAGAAAATAGGATTTCTCTTTCATCCATCTGGGGGACGCTGCGCCATTACTTGTGGGTTAGAGGTGTGTGGTTGTGGAGTTTGGCACAGAACTATTAAAACCTGACTCCTCCCCCCTCTAACCCCTCCCATCTCCTTCCTGCCTAGCCAGCACCTCAGTTTTAGTTTTGTGCCTGTGGAGTACAGACACAGTTTTTATTTCTCCTAATTTTTCTTTATTTTTTCTTTATTTTTCTTTATTTTTCTATACCTAGTCCCTGTTTACAGGTGACAGGTATAAATGGAACAAGGATGCTGTCAGAAAGGGCCACCATACCTTGGTCACTGGGGCCTTTTGATTCACACGACAGATCAAAGAGGTACTGGACAGCCACAATCTGTCACTGGCAGTATTGGGCTGTCCCTAACGGTTTTTATTATTTATTATTTATTAATATTTATTTATTTTACTAATTTTAGTATTATTTTTACTTTATCTCCCTCCCCCCCCCCCCCCCCCCGGCGCAAGCCCGCCAGCGGGAGCTGTGCCGGAGACCTGTACCCATACAGCCGCAGTACTGTCTGAAGGGCTGTGGGGACGGGACGGGGATCCCGGAGAAGCCGCCGCAACAGTCGCTATACTTAGCAACGCGCGGCGGCCCGAACTTCCGGTTGGTCGCGAGAGGAGAGCAGGGACGGCTTCCCGCTCTGTTCTGCCCGCGCGCACGTCATGATACCATCTACAGTGACAGGGGGACGCTGTGCTCGCTACCTGAACAGAACAACTTGGGGTGGCGGCACGCGAGAGCCGCAGACTTTCGGCTGCAGCGCGCCTACTGAAGCTGACAGGCGCTTCATTGTTCAAGAAGGGACGGACTCCCGCCCTCCACTACCACGCGCGCACTCTCGTCCAGGTATGCAGGGCTCCGGCCGCCATCTTCTCCAGAGGCAGTACGGGGGACACTGTGCAGCGCTCACAACAAAGGCTGATCACCTAACAGCAAGTATATTTTGGGACACAGTATAAATTCACTGTAGATTTACATTGTGTCATGCTATACTTTTAGGGGAGGTAATTTTTGCAATATATAATATGCATTGAACACAGTATGATTCATAGTATATTACAATATACAACAATATGTCAAAGTATTGGAAAAGAGAATAAATGAATTAATTACTTATGAAATCTACAAAGGGTAAGACTGCCTCGGTGGTTTATTTTTTCCTGCTCACTATGGGGATCATAGCTAGCAAAGGGAAGCCCGGACGCAGGTACTCTGTGTTTCATGCTCTGGGGCATCTGTGGCGGACCAGCAGGAAAGTTCCGCGGATCAGTCTATGCCTCTATGGCTACAGTGGAAGCTCTATGGGCTCGAAATATGGGCTCAGTCTCTAAACAAATTTGTTAACTCTGCCGGCAGTTCTTCTGCTACAAAACGGCCGCAGCCGTTGCCCGCTATAACTTTTCCGGAGGAGTAGTTGGAAACATTCCCACTGGAGGATGGGGATGTAGACCCAGAGTGGGATAATAGGATGAGGAGTTTTTCTACTAGCTCAGGTGTTAGATTCTGATATAAGCCATCCGTCAAACTCTTAATATTCAGAGTTCGGAGGTGGCGGGTTCTTCCTCTGCCTTTTTCAAAACACAAAAAAAAAAAAAAGACAAGTTACTGTCTTTCCCCCTTATTCACACTTTGCGGATATTTGAAAGAGCCCTGACTTAAGTCGGATTCTCCTGTCCCAGCCCCAAAATAAATTTTAATTTATATAAGGGGGATACAAGATGTTGAGAAACAGACCCAAAAGGTAGACGCTCCTATTCACATTTAACAAAAGCTACGGTTATTCTTTTTGTACATGGGCAGTGCTGCTGGTGTGATGCTTGGCATTGCTGCCTTAGGGCGCTGAGGTCGTGGGTTCAATTCCCACCATGGCCCAAACTGTGAGGTTTGTACGTTTTAGTTGAAAGATCCTACAGATAGGAAGATTGAAACAATGATTAAATCTATGTTATCTTTATCAGGAATTTTCTACTCCCAATTCTAGCTAGCACTTGGGTCTTCATGGCCGCGGATGACTGGCTGGCACAGGTTGTATCTTGAATGCAGTCCCACGATCCATCGGAAGTCATTCAATTAGAAAAATGAGACCTTGTTAGAGTCTACTGCGCTACAATCCTGTATTTCTGCCTTGACCGTGACAGCAAGACGGTCTCTTTGATTTCGGGTTTGGGAATGCCGTTTCTGACTCGGAACAGAGCTTGACGGCGATACCCTTTGAAGGTGAGTTCTTTTTGGGTCGGAATTACAGAAGAGACTACAGGGGGCAAGAGCCCTTTTCTTCCATTTGCTCCTCAGAGACCGAAGACCACGAGGTTTCGGTCCTTTCGTACACAGGACAGAGGTAGTTTCCATCCCTTTCGTTCTTTCTCCAGGTTCCCACGAAGAGAGGCATTCAGAGGTAGAGGAACACAGGCGGCTCTTAGACCAGCCAGTAAACCTGCCGACATACCTACTGCATGACGGTTAACGATCTCTGGAGGGATCAATGACGATTCGGGCTCGGTTACGGCAGTTCAAGGAAGTGTGGCTCCTGTCAAAACCAGATCTGTGGGTGACGGAGGTCATATCCAGAGATTATATGTTACATCTCGAGGAACCAATCCCATATCGTGTGTTCGTCACTCCTCTCCAAAAACGCTCCCTCCAGACGTTGAGCTCTTCTTTATGCAACAGCCACTCTCTTACTAAATGGAGTGATTCTTCTAGTTCCCTCTCAGCAGAGAGGTCGGGATTTTACTCAGGTCTTTTTCTTGTGGACAAACCGTTTCGGCCAAAAGGGTTTGAATCCATATCTCTCAACCCAAAAATTCAGAATGGAATCCATCCATTCGATTATCGCTACATAAAACCAGGGGAATATTTGGCTTCAGTGGACGTAGAGGACGTCTACCTGCATGTTCCTATTTGGACAGGTCGTCAATCTTGTCTGAGATACGCAGTCGGTCCTTGCCATTTTCAGTTTCTCTTCCCTTTGGTCTATCCACGGCTCCTCAGGTATTCACAGGGTGTCAGCATTACTCCGTATTTAGATGATCTTTTCATCAGGACTGTCAGAGTGAATCCTTCACCAGAACTTGCGTCTCACGATAGAGACTCTATAGTCATTCAGATGGATAATAACTTTTCCACAGTCATCTTTACTTCCTTCCCAGAAAATGATATTTCTGGGATTCTTATTCGACGCTACCAACCAGAAAGCGTTTCTTCCTCACGGACAGGACCTCATCTCGAATTACAGCTAATCCGCTTGTCTGTAAAGACTCGTCGGTCGCTTCGCTGGTGGCTTCACAGCCCAATTTGACCAAAAAGGGTACCGTTCACGATTTGCTCTTGAGGGATGGTCACCACAGACGCAAGCCTCAGAGGTTGAGGGGCGGTGTTTCAGACTCCTTACTTTGAGACGTTCTGAAACAGTCGAGTCTAAGTTACAGATCAACATCTTGGAGTTGAGGGCAGTCCGGTAGGCATCCTTCGGATTCAAACCATGGTAAAGGGTAATCCAGTACGGGTTCAGCCCGACAACGCCACGGCAGTTACTTAAATAAAGGAACTCGAAACTGGACCGCCAGGAAGGCAGTCGCTCAGATTCTCACTTAGGCAAAACATTGGGTTCAGATTATACCCGTGATTCACATTCCAGGAGTCGAGACCTGGGAAGCGGTTTTCTTAAGCCGTCACACGGTGCATAAGGGAGAGAGGGGGCTTCACCAGGAGGTGTTTCTGACTCTAGTAGCCCGGTGGGGGATGCCCGATGTAGATCTGACGGCGTCTTGTCTCAACAATAAACCTCCTCTCTAAGGGTCGCGTACTCAGGACCCTTAAGCAATTCTAATCAATGAACTGACGGCGCTGTGGCACTTTCAACTGGGATATGTGTTTCCACCATTTCCACTGATTCCACGTCGGCTTCAACGCGTTCAGAGAGAAGGTCTTCCAATCATTCTGGTGGACCCAGATTGGCCACGATGACAGTGGTACACTCTTCTGCACAATAGGGTCGTCGAGGAACCATCCCGACCCTCTCTGCTCTAGATCTTATGATTCAAGGACCATGTCACCACACAGGTTTGGTCGGCTGACTTTGACGGCTTGGTTCTTGAATCCAATATTTTAAGGGGAAAAAGGTTTTTTCTCGTCCTGTTGAGTAAAGATAACCGGTGGCTTCTGGAATTTACATTGCTTGGTGTGAAAAGCGTGGTTTAACACCGGATGTGTTTAGAGTTTCCTCGTCTGTTATCCTGCATTCAGGAGGATCTCAATGAGGATCTCAGACTTCTTCACTAATGGGGTCAAGTTTCTACTTGGTCGACTCTTCTTCATAGGAGACTGGCTATCACTCCAGAAGTTCAGACGTTCCTTCAGGGAGTTCTTCGGATTCAGTCACCTTTTTTTGTTCCTCCCTGGGACTTTAACTTAGTCCTTACGGTTTTTTTTTAGAAACCTCCATTTCAACCTTTGGAATCTGTACAATTGCGGTATATAACGTTCAATGTCTTCCGATTGACAATTTCCTCCAAAAGATGAGCATCTAAATTGGCAGCTCTTTCTTGCAGACCACCCTTGTTGGATTTTCATGATGATCGGGTGGTTCTGCGAACAAAACCTTCCTTCCTCCGAAGGTTGTGTCAGCGTTTCATCTAAATTAGGACATTGTCCTTCCAGCGTTTACTCCTCCTCCTTCCGGGGAGGATTCCCATTGGCTCTCTTAGATGTGCTTAGGGCCTTACGGATTTATTTATCTCGTACGAATTCTATCCGTCGTACGAATGCATTGTTGGTTTTTAATGGCTGCGTCCAAATGAGATTGGCCGGATTCCAAGTACACAGTGACTCGTTGGGTAACTACGACCATCACAGAGTCTTCTAATGTTTCAGTTCCTGACTCGATTCAAGCTCCTTCGACTCCAGCTATTGGAGCTTCTTGAGATGTTCGCGGGGCTGCGTCTATTGAGCAGTCGTGTAGGGCGGCGACCTGGTCGTCTGTGCATACGTTTTAAAAAGGTTTTACCGTTCTCACACTTTCGGTTTGGAGACTGCCCCTGTTGGGCGTCAAATTTGGCGGACGGCTATGCCGTCTATGTCTCCCTCCTCTCATTTGCTTGCTTTGGGAAATCCCACAAGTAATGGCGCAGCGTCCCCCAGATGGATGAAAGAGAAATAGGGATTTTTGTTTACTTACCGTAAAATCTCTTTCTCTGATTCCATCTGGGGGACGCTGCGATCCCTCCCATATGTTGTCTGGTTTAACCAGTTAATTGTTTTCGGTCTATCTCCTTTGGCTTGGCTAAACGTTAACTGAGGTGCTGGCTAGGCAGGAAGGAGATGGGAGGGGTTAGAGGGGGGAGGAGTCAGGTTTTAATAGTTCTGTGCCAAACTCCACAACCACACACCTCTAACCCACAAGTAATGGCGCAGCGTCCCCCAGATGGAATCAGAGAAAGAGATTTTACGGTAAGTAAACAAAAATCCCTATTTTGGTTGCCTACCGGTAAATCCTTTTCTCGTAATCCGTAAAGGGTGCTGGGCACCCGCCCAGCGCTTCGTTTTCCTGTAGTGGTTATCTGGTTCAGTACAAGTTATGTACTGCATTATTACTTGGTAAGTAATGTTTCAGCAGTTGATGAATTTTTCAAGCTAAGTTAGCTTGATGTGCCTTGTATGTGTGAGCTGGTATGAATCTCGCCACGATCTGTGTAAAATCCCTCTCTCGAAGATGTCAGTCTCCTTGGGCACAGTTTCTAAACGGAGTCTGGTAGGAGGGGCATAGAAGCCAGCCCACACTATTAAACTCTTAAAGTGCCAATGGCTCCTGGTGGACCCGTCTAAACCCCATGGTACTAATGTGGACCCCAGCATCCTCTACGGACTACGAGAAAAGGATTTACCGGTAGTTAACCAAAATCCTATTATCTCCATCCAAGCTTTAGTAAATAGACCCCAGAGTTTGAGGACCACTGTACTAGACAAATGATAGGGAGAATCTGATTAATCGGGATGGGCATCACTTCCACTTTCCCTCTTTAGAAATTTTGATCTCTCCCTAGAGAGCTTCTATTGCGTAAATGTAATACAGGTGAAACTCAGAAAATTAGAATATTTTGCAAAAGTTCATTTATTTCAGTAATTCAACTTAAAAGGTGAAACTAATATATTATTAAGGGGTATATTCAATAAGAGTCGGGTCCATTCCGACATGCAATTGTCGGAATGGGTCCGACGACCCCTATTCAATGGACTGCCAAATCCGACTGTCGGATTTGGCAGAAACGGGGGTCCTGTGCTGCTGCTGCTGCTGTCAGCGGCTGCCGGGTGCGCTGACAGCAGCGGCGGGGGGAGCTGGGCGACTGCGTGCTGCGGTGGGAGCTGCCACGGCGGCCAGCAGAGGTGATGTCTGTGGCGGCAGGGTGAGCTGGATGGCTGTGTGCGGCGGGCGGAGATGCCACTGCGGCCGGCGGAGGTGATGTCTGTGGCGGTGGGGGAAGCACTGCAGGGAGAGAGGTGCCTGGCCAGGGGACGGCCATCAAGGTACCTCTCATCCCCGTAGCCCGCTGCACCGCTCCCCGTCTCCTCCCCTCAATCCGACTTGTTTTCACGTCGGATTGAGTTTGTTGGAAACCGGGCTAAAACCTGTCTGGTTTGGCCCCGCTTTCGACAATGCACGCTGATCGGTGGCTGAAGCCGCCGATCAGAGTGCATTCCGACAAGTCGGGTGTCCCGACTTGTCGAAATAAACGGGGCCGGAATGAATGAGTCGGAACCCCTTCCGACCTAAAACTTTCAGAAGCTGCCGTCTTTCCAACAAGACGGCAACTTCGGACAGTTATTGAATATACCCCATAGACTCATTACATGCAAAGTGAGATATTTCAAGCCTTTCTTATAATTTTGATGATTGTGACTTACATCTTCAAAAATAACCCCAAATCCAAAATCTAAGAAAATTAGAATATTACATCAAATCAATTTAAAAAAAATAAAAGGATTTTAAATACAGGAATGTCACCCTTGAATAGGGGTTGTCGGGCCCATTCCGACAATTGCATGTCGGAATGGACCCGACTCTTATTGAATATACCCCTTAATAATATATTAGTTTCACCTTTTTACGTTGAATTACTGAAATAAATGAACTTTTGCACGATATTCTAATTTTCTGAGTTTCACCTGTATATACACACATTTCTTAATCATTTTTAATTAGATCACCCTTTTAACCCCAATCTCCATATAATGTTGGTTTAGCATCTGCTTTTGAGCTGTCAGTATAAAGGAAGCTCTGTAGTTTATTTATGTTTTTTAATTTTATTTTTTTATATATTTTTTTCAGTCTTCTGAACACCAATGAGAAAATTCCAAAACACAAAACCTTAAAAATGTACTCCCCTGGTGAGAAGGTGACCTGCTATGTAGTCAAGGTAAGTCCCTCGTGTCTTCAAATGTGTCCTAACAGGCCTAAAGAATAGTAATGCATCTCTGATTTAATGTAGCAATCATCACCCTTTCTCCCAATGGGCAGCGCCCTCCGGTTTCCCTTTCCTGGAACTTCTATCTTGTCCTGTTGGCATTCCCAATGTACTTTGCTCACTCTCACAGTCCCCCAGGGTGTCTAGCCCTGGAGATTCGCCGTTACCACAGAAGTAGCGGTGTTGTATGTGGTAATCTCATGGTTCTTTCCGTCTGAGGTTTAGTGATAAAGCCGTTTAAAAAAAAAAAAAGGAAATAAAAATGCACATTTTCTTGAGACACTGACATGGAGCAATTATCTGATTCGTATTTTTGAAGCCTAAAGGCTAGTACACACGAGCCGATCCCTGCCGATATTGGCGGCGGCGGCGGGGTGCCGGCATCAGCAAGTGCGTACACACTTGTCGATGCCAGCAGGGAAGGGAATGACGGAGGGGTGGGATCGACGCAGCTGGCGTTATCAGGGGGTCGTTAACGTTGTGCGGAAGCGCGCATCGTTAACGACATTCAGTGTACACACTGGACGAGATTGTGAAAGATCTTGCTCAGATCGGACATTCTGAGCGAGATCTTTAAAAAGCTCGTGTTTATGGGGCTTTAGGCTGACAGAAGTAAATATGCCCTAAATTAGTAACTAAGTGCATTGTCCAAAATTTACTTGGCTGTGAATTTTGCACAATGGAGAATATATTTTCTATTATCAACCTACTATAATATATGCATTATAATGTAATAGGAGGTTTACTGATTACCACTCGAATATCTCTGTATAGGACTTTATTTGTGACGCATGCCAGTAATTGTTATACTTAATTCCCAAGTGGAGTACAACAATCTGACATGAGGGTTTGCATATCTGCTAGGGATTCAGTAAATCCTGAGCGCTTCAGCAACATTGGTACCCTTCCAGCCAAGTCTAAACCGTGGCGTCATTCAGTTTGAATAGTTTGTAATCCGGTCCAGTATACTGAGAAGTCCTAATAGGTCTGTGTTCCCCCAGTATGTGTATCTTTTATCTCTTTATCTGATGGTCACAGCTTCCGTTAGAGTGGCCTCTCTAACAGTCGTCTTTCCTTGCCTTCAGTATAACAAGGAGAAGCGATACCTGGAGGTGGAGATCTCTCCCGAGATCCACGGCAGAGTCAGACTTCTGCTCCTTTCCATATCTACAAAGGTATGGACTTCATGTCTCTTATCTAAACTCAAAGTGTGCGTAACCCCTGATCTGTCAAGTAAATCAGTCAATCTATTTTGCAGGTGGTAAAACATCCAGAGAAACATTTCAAGCAAGGACAGGCTCTATCTGCTACCGTGGTTGGCCATGATGTAACGAATAAATTCCTCTTTCTGTCCTTAACAGGTAATGATGCCTATGCCTACTCCTGGCTGTAATGCACCGGGTGTGTGGTGCACAGGGGTCCAGGGGGGTCTTGTGCCGCTCACCTTGCCCCTGGAAATTTGCCCCTGGAAAGTGTCTGGCTGTCATCTTACCAGCTATGTATTTGGAAAGATGGTGCCACACAGAACATAGCAAAGACAGTCATTCCAGCTATTTATTCAGAAAGCTGGACCTGCACCAAACTTTGCTGTCTTCTGTGTAGGCGCCATCTTTCCGACTATTTCTCTGGAAAGATATTAAAGCTGACGACTGCACTGACACAGGCCACAGCCCAGGTATGGGGAAGAGTTTGCCTCAGTGTATGGTTTGAGGGGCCTGTTGCACATAGGCCCCTATTTCTTGAGCAGGGGTAAAGATAGCAGCATTAGTTACTGGAGAGTACTATTACTCCATGTTGCCGTCATCCGCTACAGTGCAATATTTACCAGGTTCCAGATGCAGCAGTCACACGTTACATTGTGTAATAATTAACCCATCCTACTGTCATAGTTTACATATAGTCTTCTACTATCTCATGATCTAAACTAATATTCCATCCTTAATTAAATCATGTGTTGCATAGATTTAATTACTGTATTGTTCAATTTGTAGTATGCATGTAAAATATACATTTGCCATATATGAAGGCGCCGGACAGCAGTAAAAATAGATGAGGTGGGGTCAAAGGTTTGGTGTGCAGACTCCACAGCCAGCTCTGGTGTGCGTCCATGCTGTACATACGCTAGCCCTAAGTTGCACATTTTAGTACACACCCCCGATGGGGCTGCATACTATCGTGTGATTTAGGAGTGAAATCAGGGCAATGAAGGATGCTATTGCCAATATTGAAACCTCACATTGAGGGCATCACCCCTAGTTGAACTGAACCCTATGGGTATGGAGTGGTGAGAATTGGGTTAACAGGGCTTTTTGTGAACTGCTGATGAAAAATAACAGTATAGTGCAATGAATTATAAAAATGGTGTAGTCTTGTATATTTTAGGAAAAAAATAAATGTTTTAAAGGGGAGAGTTATCAAAGCTTGGAGAGAGATAACGTGCCACCCAATCATCTCCTAATTTATTTAAAAAACAGCCTGTAAAATTGACAAGAGCTGATTAATTTATATTTTCTCTCTCCACGCTTTGATAAATCTCCCCCTGTATAACTCTGCATGTTTCTACACGCATAGGAGAGGCTCATCACAACGATAATGACATATCTGCCAGTGACTTTGCCTACGTTGCTGAGCCAGTACTTAATGATCCACCTGGGGGATGCGTTCAAAATCTCGATCATTGGGAACCTAACAAAAAATATGTTAAATTACTGCGCTTGAATGAAAAGCTGCTTTCTTAGAAGATGGATTTGATATTTTAGTGGAAAGCGCTAATTGAATTAAAAAAATTTATTAGTGGGTGAATGGTATATAAAGCTAAAAAAGGGAATTATGTAAAAATAAAACAAGCGGTACCTGTGGAAAAGAAAGGTGTTCATAAAATAATGTTTACACTCTTTTGAGTGGATTGGTAAGGAGTGGCCCGCACGGTTGTTAATAGTCCCGGTTTTCCTACCTGTCCCTGCGCTATGTTGTTCCGGAGCTGCTGGTGAGCACAGCGGCTCTGATCCTGAGTGCAGCGGATGGTGAGGATTCTGACTGAGTCCCGCTGCGTTCACTAAGGAGAAAGAAAGCCCACCGCACGGCCAGGACATCGGCCGCAACACAACCCGCTGTCAGCAGCGGTGACGGGAGCCGGAGAACATCAGTGCGCCTACAGCCCGCTGGACGCAGCGGGACTCAGCGCCGCCAATCCTCAGGTACCGCTTGTTTTATTTTTACATAATTCCCTTTTTTAGCTTTATATACCATTCACCCACTAATAACATTTTTTAATTCAATTAGCGCTTTCCACTAACATATCAAATTGGGAACCTAACAGTCAGAATCCTTTTGGGTCACCTATGAGGGTTGGGGTAAAGGTTAGGGTGTGGAGGGTGGGGTGGCTAAGGTTAGGCTACGGCGGGGGTGGGTTTAGGAGTAGGGTGAAAAAACTTACGAGGATCTGTCAGAATTTTGCGCTTTGGGATTTCGAACCCAACCCCTGCCTAGTGCTGCTTCATGCATTTCCTGGAAAGTGTCCAGTGAGCTGTGAGTGGACAGGACAGGACCGTATTTCTGGCTGGCATCGAATTTGCATTCTCCAGCCGTAGGCCGGACAGAGAACCACATAGCAGATGCCTACTAAAGTTCTCTTGAAGCTAACATAGAAATTGATGGTAGACGGTAGAAATACTTCCAATGATAACTGTCTTGCTGTTTGTTCTCCCTATAGACGTGTACACTCTGGCGGATGGCTGTGTAACTCTTGGGCGTGTAAAGAAGATAACACGAGCCGAGGGCTTGTGCATAGGACTTCCATTTGGCAAGACTGGGAAGGCCGGCCTCCCAGATTTAGGGGACTGCTACGCTCAGGCCCCTGTGAAAATCTTTAAGATTGGAATGTTTGTAAGGTCAGAGAATCATTTTGTTTAAGTTTGTCAGATATGTGAGAATTTATGCCTGCAGGAGGAGAGGATGTTTTGTATCTACTGTATACAAATCAGGTAAAACCTTGTTTCTCCTTCATCCACTAGGGGCCACTGGAGCGTAGTTACAATGGGGAAATAGTAGGCAGTAATTGGGAGCTGGCACTTTAAAATTCTCACACTGTGGCTAGCTCCTCCCCTACTATCTCCCCTCCAAGCCAGTCTTAGTTTAGTGCCCGAGAGAGCTGGTTCACTTGGGTTTAGCTGAAGAATTTTTTCCTTTTTCTTTATTATTTTATTTTTCTTTCACACACGCACAGACTGGCAGCTCTGCCACTGCCAGTCTGCACCGCGGGAGCTGCCGGCGGGGTCCCATCGCAGCTGCATGCGGCTCGGGATGGGCCCCGGCTGAGGGAGACACTGAGCTCTCCTGAGTTGGCCGGACACCGCTGCGTGCGGCGCGTGTCGGGGACACTCCATCCAGCAGAAGATTCCGGCAGCATGGCAGCGGTGAGTATACGTGGTCGGACACCGCTGCGTGCGGCGCGTGTCGGGGCCGCTCCACCACAGAAGATTCCGGCCGGACACCGCTGCGTGCGGCGCGTGTTGGGGCCGCTGGGTCGAAACGCCTGACGGAAGGAAGCAGTGAGTACAATCTCCCCAGACTGATGTATGTTTTTACATTTTTCAGTGTTTTAATACAAGGCTCTCCTATACTCTCCAGTCATAGCCAGGCTGGAGTGCATAAAAGGCGCACTTACTGATTTGAAATTGGCGCCATTATGTGGGGGGCGGAGCTTCAGCCTGCTCTGTAAGCGGGCTCAACGCTCTTCACTCCCAGGCTGCAGCATACAGGCAGCCGGGTGATACATTTATACTCCCCGGCTGCAGCATACACACTTACAGGCAGCCGGGGGATAATGTGGTTTTTAATTTGATAAGTGACCGGAGGGGGGCGTAGCTAACTCCCGCTCTGTTCGGCGGGCTCAGATCTCCGCTCCCCGGCCGCACACCGCTCCCCGGCCGCAGCATACAGGCGGCCGGGGGATGCAGGGAGAAAGCACAGCAGCGGCCATCAAGAACGAGGGGGCGGTGCTAACTCCCGCTCTGTTCGGCGGGCTCAGGCTCTCCGCTCCCCGGCCGCACACCGCTCCCCGGCCGCAGCATACAGGCGGCCGGGGGATGCACTGAGACAGCAGCGGCCACCAAGAACTAGGGCGGAGCTAACTCCCGCTCTGTACAGCGGGCTTTCTCCGCTCCCCGGCCGCTGCATGACGAGACGCCGCTCCACAGTCCCCCGCTCCCCATCCCGCTGAAAGCTCCTTTCCTCTCCTGGCTGCGCAGGAAGGATTCTTAACATGTATGAGGGGGGAGGGGGGGGGTGAAGCTTATTCCCCCTCGGCGGCTCCCAGCTCTCATGGTCTCTAGGCAACACACCTGTCTCTGGGATGTTTAGCTTTTCTGTGCAGTGTGCTGCAGAAATATTTGTTACATCTTGCATTGGCTACATTCCTCCCTGCAGGGGAGTCCTCTGCCAGGCATTTCAGACATTTAGATCAGGAAACCTGCTCTATTACAGGAGCTGGGACTCAGCTCATTAATAATTAAAAATCTACTGTGCAGTATTTCTTTACCTACAAATACACAGTATTTATCTACCCTATTAGGTGCACAGTATTTATCTACCCTATTAGGTGCATGGGTTCACTGTGGTGTGAGATATATATATAGATATGTTTGTATATATATATTTAAGTGTGTGTGGGTATGTATATAGATATATCCATACAATACCATATATAGGGGATAAAACAAACACTTCCGCAATGTTTTCTAATAACAGAATACCTCACCTTGCCACATAACATTTTCCCCCATCTTTTCTCACAGGCTGGTCACCATTTTGAAAAGCCAGCGGAACCTCCGAGAAACATCTGGTGCACCTTAATTAGCGGTACAATACAGGGCGGGGTGTTGCCTTCCCTTTATTATTCCTTGGTGTCACTAGTTACTAATGCTATTTGTAATTTGGGGAATGTGTGTAAGGCATCAGACAAATAGCGCTGTGGCTCAGTACGCTAGTAGCGGGTATCTGAACAGGGGTTTGAATCCAAACAAAACTTTAAGGAGAGCTCCTATAGCCTAGGGCTAAGACTCCTGTCCCACAGCGCAGCGCTACTGGTTCAGGTCTCCGCTGCTCCAGAAAGTTTATTTGAATCGTGTCGGTCACACATTATAGTGCAGACCTTACATAGGGCTGTGTTTGTTTAACCCACCTTTTCTCCTTTCGTTTGTCTCACCTGGGATAGTCAAAGAATTCCCTCTTAGGTGTGAAGCATGCGGTGGAGCCATCTGCATAGCCCTCCACGCACCTGCAGGACACTCCTGTTTGAACAGCTCAGATTATGCAGGTAATGTCACTGTTAACCAGAGACCTTGTACGTCATTTCACCTCTCCAGGTTTCTAAAGGAACCTTGCTAACCTTCCATGTTACAATACTGATGATGTCTGTTTTCTGTGGAGTCTGAACCAGTGTCTCAGAATATCCAGGTGCATTATACAGCAGTTCGTCTGAGACTGCAGGTAAAGGAGGCGGACACGTCAAGTCCATCAGGGTTCAACGCCGATGACGAAATGACAGCGACTGGTCCAGTTTCGGATGAGCTGGCCAGGCTCCGGTAGACGGCCGGCAGACGCCCGAATACACAATTTCAGGTATCAAACAATGTTTTTTTTTTCCTATCCTTTCCCCGCAGACGGCAGGAAATGGTATCAGTACCTTTCCAGGGTATACCCCTCGATGTATCGCCGGTCCAACAAGCTGCCGTTTTCCTGAGGCAACCTTGCTCAGGGACCCATCGAAGACATATACGGCAGCAGGGTTCTACCTTGTCCGGAGCAGGTAGGTTGTGGAACAATTGTCCTCTAGGTTACAGGATGTTTCGCATCAGGATCAATTGATACTTTGGTACGGTCAGAATCACGATTCTGCTTTATGTTCTTTGGAGGTCTCCACGTCTACAGACTCGGAACCTGCATTTTCGCTTGGGCTGTCTTAACCCGACGACCTCTGGGACTGCGACAGTGACAGGTGAACATGAAATCCTACGGGGCAGATGGTTCAGGGGAAGGAACTTTCTGCAGGATTTCTTGAACCATTGGAGGTAAGTCCACTTTGCTTTCTCCTACTTCTGCCTCAGCTCCAAGACAGACCTTTACCGGTCTTTCCTTTAGAGTTTTACCGTGCCCTTTCAAACTTTCGACTCCACACGGGCGATATCTCCGTCGCCAGGGGATCTCAAAAAAAAAAAAAAAAAAGCTGAAGCAGAGGTTCAACAACCTCGGTCCAGTCTGATTTTACATCATCCTATACACACACTACAGCTCAGACTTTCCTACCACCTGGAGGGTCCCAGGGTGGGCGCAGGTCGGTGGAAGAAGGCTTGGGCGGTTACAGACTAGATTTTGGAGTACAACCGTCTCGGGAGTCCCTCGGCAGGGGTCGGCCGATTTACGATGACAAGAGAGTCATACTGCAGGCGGCGCTCCATATGCTTCTAACCGCAAAGGGTGTTGATCCCTGTTTTTTACATATCATTTGAATCGAGACAGTTCTCAGGCCTTTGGTTTTTTCACGTTCCGAAGCCAGTTGGCTCGGCCAGGCCTATTCTGGCCTTAGAATCCTTTCAGTCTGTGATTGCTAGTTTAAACAAGGAAGGGAGTTTTACGCGTCCCTTGTCTTCGGGGATGCCTGTTTACTGATTTCCGTTGGGTTTCCTCATCGGGCTTTACTCAATCGCATTACAGGATTCTCATTTTCACTGTAAGTCCTTTCCTTTCGGTCTCTCTTCCGCTCCCACAGGGTTCAGGAAGATCACAGAATAACTCTTTTTCAAGGGGGTGACGTTGGTTCCCTAATGGGACAATCTACTGCTACTATCCCACTCTGTACATTACGTGTCTTCTGAAGATCCGGAGGATCCAGGAGCTTCTGGTTCGACACAGATCCAATTTATGCTCCTCTTAGACGTTTTCTCAACACAAGTTGCGACGCAATGAGTGGTCGCCTACATTCCCCTCTGAGCGGGTGACAACAATCTTCTTCCCAGGTCAGGCCACCAGGTCAGACTCCTGGGTGAGGGAACATTCCCCGGAGTTTTGTCAGCTGGTCTGCTGTGGGCGGAGATTTCGAATCTACCTCAGGGCGTTCTGACTGATTCTTTAACTCTTTACTACTCACGGACGTGAGCTCTGGTGGCAGTAGCCGCGGATGCCCTCAGGGCTCCTGGGAGTTTCTGGTTATTCTATCCTGCCTCCTTTTCTATTTCTACCTCACTTTCGGTAACACAGGAGGGGAATATGCGTGCTAGTCCTCTCGGTGGCTCTGGTTGGGCCACCCATGACTTGAAGATACGGCTACACCTGTTGTCAGTAGAGGAGCCTTGGCTCCTACCTCGACTGGACTGTCTACTTCAACAGGGTCCTTTTCTTTGTTCAATCTTACACTGGTTTCATTTAACCGTGTGACTGTTCACGAGACCTCAGAAGGGAGGAGTTCCCTAGTTCGGTTAGGCCTACTAGGCCCCGATTTCAGAAGTCTGTTACCTCTTCTCGCTTTTGCCACTTTTGGAAAACTGTATGGGACATAATAAGGATAAAAGGGGGTTTTCCTTCTTTCAGTTGCCATTCAGCCGTCATCTTTGGTTTCTCTGGGAGGTTTTGCTCCGCTGCGCTTCAAACCACATTGACCTGAATTTTAGGTCTCTGCCTTTTTCGTTTTTCTTCCAAAAGAAATTAGCCTGGCGGCCGAAAGTTCGGGCTCTCTTTCAGGGAGTAGTCTATTAGCTACTCCCCCGGCTGAGCTTCGGCCTCAGCGGTCGTTTCTTCCAAAGGGGAGGTCCGTTTTTCATATAAATCTGACACTAGTGTTTTTCGGTCCTCTTTGACTGTTGTCAGGGCTCGCTGACTCTCTTTACAGAGGTCTTAGGCTATTTGACGAAGGGTTTTTTCTTCTTTATTCTGTACGATGCTCCCGTACTTAGTAGCCGGGGTCCCAGCATATGCTGGGCTGTTGCATACATCTGACCATTTCAGCGCACTTTACGCGCGTGGTGGGACCTTCGGGGGCAGCTGCCCGTGGGGTCTCCATGAATACTTTGTCGGGCGGCTACTTGGTCGGACCGACATTCGTTTTGTCAAATTCTACAAGTTTGACAATTTTGCGGCCTCTGCATCACAGTTTGGCCGAGCGGTTTTACAGGACTCTCAGCGCTCTCCCACCCGATTTGGGAGCTCTGGGACGTCCCCATTGTAACTACGCTCCAGTGGTCCCTAGTGGATGAAGGAGAAATCAGGATTTTGGTACTTACCGATAAATCCCTTTCTCCGATTCCATAGGGGCCACTGGACGCCCACCCAGCGCTGTTCCTCCTTGTTTTTTGCTTAACGGTTTGCAGATCACCATATGACTGCTTGTTGAGTTCGGGCTAGCCGGTTGTTTGTTAGGTTCTGTTCCAGGTTGGTTTTGTGTTATCCTGGTTTACAGGGCTTCATTAACCTCCTCTACCTTACGGTTTGTTTATTCCAGCTCTCCTCGGGCACAGTTTTACGTAGACTGGCTTGGAGGGGAGATAGTAGGGGAGGAGCTAGCCACAGTGTGAGAATTTTAAAGTGCCAGCTCCCAATTACTGCCTACTATTTCCCCATTGTAACTACGCTCCAGTGGCCCCTGTGGAATCGGAGAAAGGGATTTATCGGTAAGTACCAAAATCCTGATATATCAAAGTACAGATGATTTCGGGGAAGGGGGGAGGGTGGGGGCAGATCCTGTGAGAGTATATTTGTGCCTCAGATGGATCTAAGTTACACATAGCAAGTAATGGTGACATTATTTTGTATCTATGGCATACTGCTCTTATTCCTGCATCTATATAATACCACTGCCTGAACCTTTCTGGGAATTAGACGTCAACTCCAGATGCATGTTTTTTTTTTACTCTCATAACAGCCCATAGCCTCTAATCATCTGTGCTAGACTAGGTCCCTTTAAGTGTTAAAGACCGAATACTGACTAGGTTATCTTGCTAGTGTACTATTATGCTATTAAAACTACATTCAGCATTTCCTACAAACTGCTAAAAGTAACCTGCTTCATTGTCATTTTGTCCTCCTAATCCAGATGTTGCATCCTCTCTGCTTCAACGCCGATTAAGGTCTCCCTTAGGAAGTCTCGGTAAGCAAAGTGTCGAACTACAGTAAATGTTTTTCTCTTACGTCCTAGAGGATGCTGGGGACTCAGTAAGGACCATGGGGTATAGACGGGCTCCGCAGGAGACATGGGCACTCTAAAGACTTTAGATGGGTGTGCACTGGCTCCTCCCTCTATGCCCCTCCTCCAGACCTCAGTTAGATCCTGTGCCCAGAGGAGACTGGATGCACTGCAGGGGAGCTCTACTGAATTTCTCTGAAAATACTTTTTGTTGGGTTTTTTATTTTCAGGGAGCACTGCTGGCAACAGGCTCCCTGCATCGTGGGACTGAGGGGAGAGAAGCAGACCTACTTAACAGAGGCTCTGCTTCTTAGGCTACTGGACACCATTAGCTCCAGAGGGTCGGAACACAGGTGTCGTCCTCGCTGTTCGTCCCGGAGCCGCGCCGCCGTCCTCCTCCACAGAGCCGTAAGATAGAAGCCGGGTGAGTATAAAAAGAAAGAAGACTTCACAGGCGGTAGAAGACTTCAGATCTTCACTGAGGTACCGCACAGCGGTAACGCTGCGCGCCATTGCTCCCACACATGCACACACACACAGAAGGCACTGTACGGGTGCAGGGCGCAGGAGGTGCGCCCTGGGCAGCAATATTAACCTCAAGGGACACTGGCTAATAAATTAGATACTGCGGAGGCAGTATATTGAAAACCCCCCGCCAGTATAACGAATTTGAGCGGGACCGAAGCCCGCCGTTGAGGGGGCGGAGCTTGGTCCTCCAGCACTAACCAGCGCCATTTTTCTCCACAGCAAGCTGCAGAGAACTGCTCCCCGGACTCTCCCCTGCTGAGCAAGTACAGAGGGCAAAAAAGAGGGGCAGGGGGGGGGGCACATTTAATTGGCGGAGTGAGTGTATTATTTATTCTATAAAAGAACGCTGTACAGTCTGGGATTTTATTCCAGTGTCCAGTGACGCTGGGTGTGTGCTGGCATACTCTCTCTCTGTCTCTCCAAAGGGCCTTATTGGGGAGTTGTCCCCATAATTGTATATCCCAGTGTGTGTGGGGGTTTCAGTATGTGTGTGTCGACATGTCTGAAGCGGAAGGCTCGTCTAAGGAGGAGGTGGAGCAGATGATTGTGGTGTCTCCATCGGCGACACCTGATTGGTTGGATATGTGGAATGTTTTAAATGCAAATGTGTCTTTATTACATAAAAGATTGGACAAAGCAGAGTCCAGAGAAAAAGCAGGGAGTCAATCCATGGCTTTGACTGTGTCACAAGGCCCTTCGGGCTCTCATAAACGTCCCCTGTCCCAGGTAGCAGACACGGATTCTGACTCCAGTGTCGACTACGATGATGCGAGGTTACACCCAAGGGTGGCCAAAAGTATTCATTATATGATTATTGCAATAAAAGATATTTTGCTTATCACAGAGGACCCCTCGGTGCCTGACACGAAGGTATGCTTGTTTAAGGAAAAGAAACCTGAGGTAACCTTTCCCCCATCTCATGAGCTGAACGCTTTATTTGAAAAAGCTTGGGAAACTCCGGACAAGAAACTGCAGATTCCCAAGAGAATTCTTATGGCGTATCCTTTCCCCGCACAGGACAGGTTACGGTGGGAATCCTCGCCCAGGGTGGACAAGGCTTTAACGCGCTTGTCCAAAAAGGTGGCGCTACCGTCTCCAGACACGGCAGCCTCAAGGATCCTGCTGATCGCAGACAGGAGACTACCTTAAAATCAATTTATACACATACGGGTGCCTTGCTCAGACCGGCAGTAGCGTCGGCATGGGTATGTAGCGCAATAGCAGCATGGGCAGATAACTTGTCATCTGACATTGACACCCTAGATAAGGATAGCATTTTATTGACCTTGGGTCATATTAAAGACGCAGCGTAATATATGAGAAACGCTGCGAGAGACGTTGGGTTCAAGAGCCAAGGCCATGGCAATTTCTGCTAGGCGAGCCCTGTGGACCCGCCGATGGACGGGTGATGCCGATTCAAAGAGACATATGGAAACTTTGCCTTACAAGGGTGAGGTTTTATTTGGGGAGGGCCTCGCGGACCTGGTTTCCACAGCTACCGCGGGTAAATCTTTTTTGCCTTATGTTCCCCCACAGCAAAAGAAAACACCTTAGATGCAGTCCGTCGCATAAGTCCAGAAGAGGTCGGGGCTCTTCCTTCCTCGCCAGAGGTAAGGGTAGAGGGAAAAGAATGCCTGCTACGGCTAGTTCCCAGGAACAGAAGACCTCCCCGGCTTCTACAAAATCCACCGCATGACGCTGGGGCTCCACTGCGGGAGTCCGCGCCGGTGGGGGCACGTCTTCGACTCTTCAGCCAGGTCTGGGTTCTGTCAGATTTGGATCCTTGGGCGATAGAAATTGTATCCCAAGGCTACAAACTGGAATTCGAAGAAGTGCCTCTTCGCCGATTTTTCAAGTCGGCTTTGCCAGCTTCTCCCCCAGAGAGGGAAATAGTTTTAGCTGCAATACAAAAGCTGTGTCGACAGCAGGTAATTATCAAGATTCCCCTAATACAACAGGGGAAAGGGTACTATTCAACCCTATTTGTGGTCCCGAAACCGGATGGCTCGGTCAGACCCATTCTGAATCTAAAATCCCTAAACCTGTATCTAAAAAGGTTCAAATTCAAGATGGAATCTCTCCGAGCAGTGATCTCCAGCCTGGAAGGGGGGGATTTTATGGTATCACTAGACATAAAGGATGCATACCTTCATGTCCCCATTTATCCTCCTCATCAGGCTACCTGAGATTCGCTGTACAGGACTGTCATTACCAGTTTCAGACGTTGCCGTTTGGGCTGTCCACGGCCCGGAGGATTTTCACCAAGGTAATGGCGGAAATGATGGTGCTCCTACGCAGGCAAGTAGACACAATTATCCCATACTTGGACGATCTCCTGATAAAAGCGAGATCGATAGATCAGTTGCTGAAAAGCGTGTCACTCTCTCTGAGAGTGCTGCAGCAACACGGCTGGATCCTAAATCTACCAAAGTTGATTCCAACGACTCGGCTATCATTTTTAGGCATGATTCTGGACACGGAAAAGAAGAGGGTTTTTCTCCCAACGGAAAAAGCCCAGGAACTCCAGAGCATGGTCAGAGACCTGTTAAAGCCAAAAAGAGTGTCAGTTCATCAATGCACTCGAGTACTGGGAAAGATGGTGGCGGCCTACGAGGCCATCCCCTTCGGCAGGTTCCATGCGAGGACATTTCAATGGGACCTTCTGGACAAGTGGTCGGGGTCCCATCTACAAATACATCGGAAAATAAGCTGCATGGTGTCTCTCCTGTGGTGGCTGCAGAGTACTCTCCTAGAGGGTCGCAGGTTCGGCATTCAAGACTGGGTTCTGGTAACCACGGACGCGAGCCTCCGAGGATGGGGAGCAGTCACACAAGGAAGAAACTTTCAGGGACTGTGGTCAAGCCAGGAGGCTTGTCTACACATCAACGTGCTGGAATTAAGGGCCATGTACAATGGCCTACGACAAGCGGAGACTCTTCTTCGCGACCTACCTGTTCTGATTCAATCGGACAACGTTACAGCAGTGGCTCATGTAAACCGCCAAGGCGGGACAAGGAGCAGAGTGGCAATGGCGGAAGCCACCAGGATTCTTCGCTGGGCGGAAAATCACGTAAGCGCGCTGTCAGAAGTCTTCATTCCGGGAGTGGACAACTGGGAAGCAGACTTCCTCAGCAGACACTATCTCCATCCAGGAGAGTGGGGTCTTCATCAAGAAGTTTTTGCAGAGATGATAAGTCGTTGGGGGCTTCCTCAAATAGACATGATGGCGTCACGCCTCAACAAGAAACTTCGGAGGTATTGTTCCAGGTCAAGGGACCCTCAGGCTGTAGCAGTAGACGCCCTGAGTGTTTCAGTCGGTCTATGTATTCCCTCCTCTTCCACTCATCTCAAAAATACTGAGAATCATAAGACGAAAGAGTCCAGACAATACTCATTGTTCCGGATTGGCCTCGAAGGGCCTGGTATTCAGATCTTCAGGAAATGTTCACAAAAGATCCGTGGCCACTTCCTCCCAGTTGCAGCAGGGGCCCTGCGTGTTCCAAGACTTACCGCGGTTACGTTTGACGGCATGGCGGTTGAACGCCAAATCCTAGCTAGGATAGGTATTTCGGGGGAAGTCATCCCTACTCTGATAAAAGCGGGGAAGGAGGTGACGGCGAAACATCACCGTATCTGGAGGAAATATGTATCTTGGTGTGAAGCCAAGAATGCTCCTACGGAAGATTTCCACCTGGGCCGTTTTCTCCACTTTCTGCAGACAGGAGTGGATATGGGCCTAAAGTTAGGCTCCATTAAGGTGCAGATTTCGGCCCTGTCAGTATTCTTTCAGAAGGAATTGGCTTCTCTCACAGAAGTCCAGACTTTTGTAAAGGGAGTGCTGCACATCCAGCCTCCTTTTGTGCCCCCAGTGGCGCCATGGGACCTTAATGTGGTGTTACAGTTCCTTAAGTCACACTGGTTGAACCTCTTCAAACAGTGGAGTTAAAATTTCTCACTTGGAAAGTGGTCATGTTGTTATCCTTGGCATCTGCGAATTGGCGGCTTTGTCTTACAAAATCCCCTATCTGATTTTCCATGTGGATAGAGCAGAGTTGAGGACTCGTCCTCAATTTCTGCCTAAGGTGGTTTCATCGTTTCATATGAACCAACCTATTGTGGTGCCTGTGGCTACGGGTGACTTGGAGGATTCCAAGTCTCTTGATGTAGTCAGGGCCTTAAAAGTTTATGTAGCCAGGACGTCTCGGGTTAGGAAAACAGAGGCACTGTTTGTCCTGTATGCAGCCAATAAGGTTGGCGCTCCTGCTTCTAAACAGACTATTGCCCGCTGGATCTGTAACACGATTCAGCAGGCTCATTCTACGGCTGGATTGCCGTTACTAAATTCGGTAAAGGCCCATTCCACTAGGAAGGTGGGTTCTTCTTGGCCGGCTGGCCGAGGTGTATCGGCATTACAACTTTGCCGAGCAGCTACTTGGTCGGGTTCAAACACTTTTGCTAAATTCTATAAGTTTGATACCTTGGCTGATGAGGACCTCATGTTTGCTCAATCGGTGCTGCAGAGTCATCCGCACTCTCCCGCCCGGTCTGGAGCTTTGGTATAATCCCCATGGTCCTTACGGAGTCCCCAGCATCCTCTAGGACGTAAGAGAAAATAAGATTTTAATCCTACCGGTAAATCTTTTTCTCCTAGTCCGTAGAGGATGCTGGGCGCCCGTCCCAGTGCGGACTAAATTCTGCAAGGCTTGTATATAGTTATTGATTACATAAGGGTTATGTTACAGTTTTGATCAGTCTCTGGCAAATGCGGTTTTGTTTCATACTGTTAACTGGTTCGTATATTCCATGTTGGATGGTGTGGGCTGGTATGTATCTTGCCCTTAGATTAACAAAAATCCTTTCCTCGTACTGTCCGTCTCCTCAGTTCTTTAACTGAGGTCTGGAGGAGGGGCATAGAGGGAGGAGCCAGTGCACACCCATCTAAAGTCTTTAGAGTGCCCATGTCTCCTGAGGAGCCCGTCTATACCCCATGGTCCTTACGGAGTCCCTAGCATCCTCTATGGACTAGGAGAAAAAGATTTACCGGTAGGTTTAAAATCTTATTTTAACTGCGATACTCCAGTATCTCACCTCTTGCTGAAGTTACAAGCAAATGTACTCTAATACAGAACTGTAGCTTGATGAGTAAATTTGTGGTTACAACGTTCTTTCCACCTCTTCTCATGCAGCACAAATCCTGGCTCCAACATTAAAGTGATAGACAAAGAAATCTCTTCCATTGACAGTCTGCAGAAAGGACAGCTGCTTTCTGGTTTTATTGATGCGATTACAGACAAAGGAGTCTTTTTGCGGTAGGTATATTTAGCTTCTCCAGTGTAGGTACTGGGCATGCAAGGGTAATGAACAGGCATTAAATAATATAAATAATAGGACTGTAAAAATGGTGCATAGCTTCTCATTGGGAATTAAGTCATGGGCTTAGAGAAGAAGGGACAGAAGTGATATGATAAAAAAATGCTGTTACTAAGGCCCATAACCAGGGGTGTAAAAGCCCTGCTGCCACCGATGGCTATGTGGGCAGCACAGTCGCCACCCCACGGCCCTTACTTTTGGCTATCGTGGGTGGGTGGAATGGCGCCTTGTAGCCAGTATCACTGCTGCAGTGCCCACCGAAGTATCCTTTGGACGCTACGTGCAGGTACCCTGCTACATGTACTGCCACTCCGAGCATCCTAGGGATACTCCAAGCAGTGCTACACATCTTTGTGCATAGTGGCCCCCACACACTCTGGGCAGTGTCAGCATGCTTGTCGCTTAGGGGGCATTGCTGACACAGTATGACATAGAGCCCTGTTATAACACTGGTATTACTAGACTTCAGATAGGGAAGAGGCTTTCTAGAACAAGGGGTCAATAGGAAATTGGAAGACTGAAGAGTGAGAACTTTCTTACAGAAAGGGGGTGATGGATCCATAGAGAAATCTTCCAGCTGTAAGAGAATTTATGAGTGCATGGGACAAGCATATTGCTGTTGGTAAGACTTTGGAGGAGATCAGTCAGACAGTGAAGAGTGCAGAGGTTACCAGCTTTGAGGTAGCCTTTATCAAGTACATTCTATAGACTTATAGGTAGGTGCTGATTGGTTACTATGGGCAACTGGTCCACTTCTTCATTCTATTCACTGCTTTATGCATCACACCCTCTGTTCTAATATCATTCCGACAAAAAGAGCAGTTTGTAAGAAATTGTAGGTTCTTTCTTCTTCTTTTTTTCATGTTAATTCCAATTCCACTTATTGCAGGTTATCAAGTTCTATTGTGGGCAAAATTCAGTTCCAGAATGTCACAGATTATCATACTGAGGATCAAGAAACGTACAAGACCTACCTCCCTAAAGGAAAGCTGCTGTCTGCGAAAGTCATTTAGTGAGTTCTTCAGTGTGCTCTTGTGCCGAAGGCATTGTAGTAGTGGGATGTATGTAACGAATATGAATGTTTTATGCTTTCCTTCAGTATAAAGAAAGAAGCGAAGCCCCACGTTAGCCTGTCACTCCTTTCCAAGGATACTGGTAAACTGGATGTTTTTCCAAAGTCTGCCAACTTACCCCTGAGGGAGAACAAAGGTGACAAGAAGAGGATGAGAAAAGAGTCTGAAAGTGAACAGCAGGTACTGACATGGCATGCCTGTGGCCAGCAGAAGGCAGCACTGAGCAGTGTAAAAATAAAAAAAGCTTTGGAGCTCTTCCAAAAAAAACATGTTGCAGCTGCTGCTTGTGCAAGACAATTGCCCCACTGATCCGTTCTTGCTTTGGTGCTTATAGCGTGTCTCAGGCTCTGTGCAGTACAGTGAGCCATGAGCAGGGATGGTCTCAGCAGCTGCACTGTGACAGGCTGTGCATGATCCAGATCCATGAATATATTTGCACTGATGTGTTGCAGATCCGAGTAAATTGCGTACAACTTTATTGCTACTTGTACCTCTGTCTGCGACTAAGTTACAGATTTGTGTACAAGAAGCTTCCAATGCGAGCGGCTGCGGCATTTAGTCATGCTTCATCTGCGACTTTATACACATTTTATACCAGTTACTTGGCAATATAAGTAGTAACCTAGCATCCCTGGTACGCTGTGAGCAGCTTTGTATGTGGCTTCCATGTGATTAAGACGCAATATATGGGGATAAAAGGCACTGCGCTAAATGTGGCAGAGGGTGAAAAGACGCTAGAGGTATGTCGACACATCTGCACAAGAAATAGTTACAATACATAATGGTCATCTCCTATCTGAAAAAAGTACATATAGTAAGGTGTGATTTATATGTAATCATTTATAGCGTATATTCTAACATGCAGGGTGAGATCAGCACCCGGTTCTCGGGCTGATCTCGGGCCACCACTGTTATAGTACTTCCATAGGTGGCTGGCACTGTGTTTTTACTGCTTTGCATTGTATTTAGTATTTTGTATTGCATTTAGAACACTAAAAAGAGAATTAAGAAAACCCAGGAGCCTAAGGATGATGAAGACAGCGGAGTTGAGGTTCACGGTCCAGAAGATAAAACCAAATATAATGAAAAAAGTAACAAAAAGGTTGGTGAGTCCTAATGGTTTTTAAATGTGCTTTCAATCATTTTCTTTAGAGTTCTATCAAGCCCTCCTATTCCTGAAACAAACTTGTTGCTTATTCACAGTTGATATTCAGCCATGCCTCTAACACTCTCTCACCAGCTTCTCCTCTTCTCTCTTTATGGGACAGCGGTAGGGAAAATGCAGCTTCTGTAGAGGCACAGCTGTACGCCAGGGCAGGGCCTAACATAGGCAATGTGCTGACAAGAGTTTCCGCCAGTGTTGAGATTTCACATTGCTTTGTGGATCCAAGGAATATAGAAAAACAATGAAGAGTTGCATGATCCTCAGAATTAACTTTCCATTGTCCATAAGATTCATCTTCACCTAGAAAGAAACTTGTATTAGAACAGACGAATGTTGCTTTTATTGGAATGTTATTGAATGTCCTTGGCTTCTACTTGGTGTTTATGCATGTCACTTTCTGTGATCTTCAGGACGTTGCTGGTGGCAAGCCTCCAGTCTCACGGTTACAGGTGTCTTCTGGTTTTTCTTGGGATGTTGACTTAAATACCCTCAAAACCTCTATAACGGTCAAAAAGGAGAGCAGCTCTGACAGTGAGGAGGATGAAGCTGAAGAACACTCCAAGGTATCGCTGGTCTCCTTTTACTTTGATGCATAGCTCTGATGTATTTAAGTCTTGGATGCCGTTTTATGTTTGTAGTGGATTGGTGAGGATTTTGGGTTATGCATTTCCTTTCCTTGTTTTGTTCTGCATTCTTTGTTATATCACATTGTACACAAGTGCTATCTTCTGTTCCATTCCGTGTAGTTGAAGACTGTAAGAAGGTGTGTAATCTATAACATTTTTCTCCTTCATCCAATAAGGGGACACTGGAGCATAGACAAATTACCGCGATTATTTGAAAATTGTCAGGCCTGCTGGGAAGCAGGGTAAAGGACCGGCACCAATTGAAGGGGTTGCCCTCGGGTTGTGCTGGGACTTCAGTATTGCAGGTCCCAGGATTTTCGCCTTCCTGTTATCCCACCAAGTGATAGATCCCTCCAAAATTCTGCATTGCCATCTACAGCCACGTTAGTGACCAGCTGCAGATTCTATTGTGGCGTTTGCTGCCTTAGATCCCTTCTCTAAGTCGATAAGGAGCGAATTGTTACGTTTTTATTAATATATTATGTGTATTTCTCTGACGTCCTAGTGGATGCTGGGAACTCCGTAAGGACCATGGGGAATAGACGGGCTCCGCAGGAGACTGGGCACTCTAAAAGATTAGGTACTATCTGGTGTGCACTGGCTCCTCCCTCTATGCCCCTCCTCCAGACCTCAGTTAGAATCTGTGCCCGGCCAGAGCTGGGTGCTCCTAGTGGGCTCTCCTGAGCTTGCTAGAAAGAAAGTATTTGTTAGGTTTTTTATTTTCAGTGAGATCTGCTGGCAACAGACTCACTGCTACGTGGGACTGAGGGGAGAGAAGCAAACCTACCTGCGTGCAGTTAGCTTGTGCTTCTTAGGCTACTGGACACCATTAGCTCCAGAGGGATCGAACACAGGGCCTGACCTCGATCGTCCGTTCCCGGAGCCGCGCCGCCGTCCCCCTTGCAGAGCCAGAAGACAGAAGAAGGAGATGAAATCGGTGGCAGAAGACTCCGGTCTTCATTAAGGTAGCGCACAGCACTGCAGCTGTGCGCCATTGCTCCCACAGCACACCACACACTCCGGTCACTGTAGGGTGGGCGCCCTGGGCAGCAATTATATTACCTTTTGGCTAAATATACACATAATACAGTCACCAAACTGTATATGTGTAAAAAAAAAACACCATTAAAGTAAAGAAAATGCGGGACAGAAGCCGGCCGCTGAGGGGGCGGGGCCTTCTTCCTCAGCACACCAGCGCCATTTTCCCTTCACAGCTCCGCTGGAAGCACGCTCCCCGGGCTCTCCCCTGCAGTATCCAGGTACAAGACGGGTTAAAAAGAGAGTGGGGGCACATAAATTTAGGCGCAAATCGATACAAACAAGCAGCTATTGGGAAAATCACTTATTAGCAGTGTAAATCCCTGTGTTATATAGCGCTGTGGTGTGTGCTGGCATACTCTCTCTCTGTCTCCCCAAAGGACTTTGTGGGGTCCTGTCCTCAGTCTGAGCATTCCCTGTGTGTGTGCGGTGTGTCGGTACGGCTGTGTCGACATGTTTGATGAGGAGGGTTACGTGGAGGCGGAGCAGGGGCAGATACATGTGGTGTCGCCCCCGACGGGGCCGACACCTGATTGGATGGATATGTGGAAGGTCTTAACCGACAGTGCCAACTCCTTACATAAAAGGTTTGATGACGCAGCAGCCTTGGGACAGCCGGGGTCTCAGCCCGCGCCTGCCCAGGCGACGCAGAAGCCGTCAGGGGCTCATAAACGCCCGCTAGCTGATGGTAGACACAGATGTCGACACGGAGTCTGACTCCTCCAGTGTGGATGAGGATGAGACAAATGTTCAGTCTACAAAGGCCATCCGATGCATGATTACTGCAATGAAAGATGTATTGCACATTTCTGATATTAACCCGGTTACCACCAAAAAGGGTATTATGTTTGGGGAGAAAAAGCAGCCAGTGACTTTTCCCCCATCTGATGAATTAAATGATTTGTGTGAAGAAGCGTGGAGTTCCCCTGATAAGAAACTAGTGATTTCTAAGAGGTTACTGATGGGGTACCCTTTCCCGCCAACGGATAGGTTACGTTGGGAAACATCCCCTAGGGTGGACAAGGCGCTAACACGCTTATCTAAAAGGGTGGCACTGCCGTCTCAGGATACGGCCGCCCTAAAGGATCCTGCGGATAGAAAGCAGGAAGCTATCCTGAAGTCTGTGTATACACACTCTGGTACTCTACTGAGACCTGCTATTGCTTCAGCCTGGATGTGTAGTGCTGCAGCAGCATGGACTGATACCCTGTCAGACAACATTGATTCCCTCGACAGGGATACTATTTTGCTAACCATCGAACATATAAAAGACGTCGTCTTATATATGCGGGATGCACAGAGGGACATTTGCCTGCTGGCATCTAGAATTAATGCAATGTCCATTTCTGCCAGGAGAGTATTATGGACTCGGCAGTGGACAGGTGATGCAGATTCTAAAAAACACATGGAGGTTTTGCCTTATAAGGGTGAGGAACTATTTGGGGACGGTCTCTCGGACCTTGTATCCACAGCAACTGCTGGGAAGTCGACTTTTTTGCCTCAGGTTCCCTTCCAGCCTAAGAAAGCACCGTATTATCAAATGCAGTCCTTTCGGCCTCAGAAAGGCAAGCGGGTCAGAGGAGCATCCTTTCTGTCCAGAGGCAAGGGTAGAGGAAAGAAGCTGCACCAGGCAGCCAGTTCCCAGGAACAAAAATCCTCCCCTGCTTCCACTAAGTCCACCGCATGACGTTGGGGCTCCACAGGCGGAGCCACGTGTGGTGGGGGCGCGTCTCCGAAACTTCAGCAACCAGTGGGTTCGCTCACAAGTGGATCTATGGGTTGTACAAATTGTATCTCAGGGATACAAGCTAGAGTTCGAGGCGACTCCCCCTCGCCGTTACCTCAAATCAGCCTTGCCAGCTGCTCCCAGGAAAAGGGAGGTAGTACTGGCGGCAATTCACAAGCTGTACCTCCAGCAGGTGATAATCAAGGTCCCCCTCCTTCAACAGGGCAGGGGTTACTATTCCACAATGTTTGTGGTACCGAAACCGGACGGTTCGGTGAGACCCATCCTGAAGTTAAAATCCTTAAACACTTATATAAAGAAGTTCAAGTTCAAAATGGAATCGCTCAGGGCGGTTATTGCAAGCCTGGAAGAGGGGGATTTTATGGTGTCGCTGGACATCAAGGATGCTTACTTGCATGTCCCCATTTTCCCACCTCACCAGGAGTACCTCAGGTTTGTGGTACAGAACTGTCATTACCAATTCCAGACGTTGCCGTTTGGTCTCTCCACGGCTCCAAGAATATTTACCAAGGTAATGGCCGAAATGATGATACTCCTTCGAAGAAAGGGAGTTATAATTATCCCGTACTTGGACGATCTCCTCCTCATAAAGGCGAGGTCCAAAGAGCAGTTGTTGGTCAGCGTAGCACTCTCTCAGGAAGTGTTGCAACAGCACGGCTGGATTCTGAATATCCCAAAGTCGCAGCTGATCCCTGCGACGCGTCTGCTTTTCCTGGGAATGATTCTGGACACAGAACAGAAGAAGGTGTTTCTCCCGGAGGAGAAGGCCCAGGAATTGTCATCTCTGGTCAGGGACCTCCTGAAACCAAAACAGGTGTCGGTGCATCACTGCACGCGAGTCCTGGGAAAGATGGTGGCTTCTTACGAAACAATTCCCTTCGGCAGGTTCCATGCAAGGATCTTTCAGTGGGATCTGTTGGACAAATGGTCCGGATCGCATCTTCAGATGCATCGGTTGCTCACCCTGTCCCCAAGGGCCAGGGTGTCTCTGCTGTGGTGGCTGCAGAGTGCTCATCTTCTCGAGGGACGCAGGTTCGGCATACAGGACTGGATCCTGGTGACCACGGATGCAAGCCTCCGAGGATGGGGGGCAGTCACTCAGGGAAGAAACTTTCAGGGACAGTGGTCAAGTCTGGAGACTTCTCTACACATAAATATATTGGAACTAAGGGCCATCTACAACGCCCTGAGTCAAGCAGAGCCCCTGCTTCAAAACCAATCTGTACTGATTCAGTCAGACAACATCACGGCGGTCGCCCATGTAAACCGCCAGGGCGGCACAAGAAGCAGGATGGCAATGGCAGAAGCCACAAGGATTCTTCGATGGGCGGAGAATCACGTGCTAGCACTGTCAGCAGTGTTCATTCCGGGAGTGGACAACTGGGAAGCAGACTTCCTCAGCAGGCACGACCTCCACCCGGGAGAGTGGGGACTTCATCAAGAAGTCTTCACACAGATTGTAAATCGTTGGGAACTGCCACAGGTGGACATGATAGCGTCCCGCCTCAACAAAAAGCTAATAAAATATTGCGCCAGGTCACGGGACCCTCAGGCGATAGCTGTGGACGCACTAGTGACACCGTGGGTGTACCAGTCGGTTTATGTGTTCCCTCCTCTTCCTCTCATACCCAAGGTACTGAGGATAGTAAGAAAGACAGGAGTAAGAACTATACTCATCGTTCCGGATTGGCCAAGAAGAACTTGGTACCCAGAACTACAAGAAATGATCTCAGAGGACCCATGGCCTCTGCCTCTCAGAAAGGACCTGTTACAGCAGGGGCCCTGTCTGTTCCAAGACTTACCGCGGCTGCGTTTGACGGCATGGCGGTTGAACGCCGGATCCTAGCGGAAAAGGGCATTCCGGATGAAGTTATTCCTACGCTGATAAAGGCTAGGAAAGACGTGACAGCAAAACATTATCACCGTATATGGCGAAAATATGTTGCTTGGTGTGAGGCCAGGAAGGCCCCTACAGAAGAATTCCAGCTGGGTCGATTCCTGCACTTCCTACAGTCAGGAGTGACTATGGGCCTAAAATTAGGTTCCATAAAGGTCCAGATTTCGGCCCTATCTATTTTCTTTCAAAAAGAACTGGCTTCACTGCATGAAGTTCAGACGTTTGTTAAGGGAGTGCTGCATATTCAGCCCCCTTTTGTGCCTCCAGTGGCACCTTGGGATCTTAACATTGTTTTGGGTTTCTTGAAATCACACTGGTTTGAGCCACTTAGGACCGTGGAGCTAAAGTATCTCACGTGGAAGGTGGTCATGCTGTTGGCCTTAGCTTCAGCTAGACGTGTGTCAGAATTGGCGGCTTTGTCATGTAAAAGCCCGTATCTGATCTTCCATATGGACAGGGCAGAATTGAGGACTCGTCCCCAATTTCTCCCAAAGGTGGTATCAGCGTTTAATTTGAACCAACCTATTGTGGTGCCTGCGGCTACTCGGGACTTGGAGGCTTCCAAGTTGCTGGACGTAGTCAGGGCTTTGAAAATCTATGTAGCCAGGACGGCTGGAGTCAGGAAAACTGACTCGCTGTTTATCCTGCATGCACCCAACAAACTGGGTGCTCCGGCTTCAAAGCAAACTATTGCGCGCTGGATCTGTAACACGATTCAGCAAGCTCATTCTGCGGCAGGGTTACCGCATCCTAAATCTGTAAAAGCCCATTCCACAAGGAAGGTGGGCTCTTCTTGGGCGGCTGCCCGAGGGGTCTCGGCTTTACAGCTTTGCCGAGCTGCTACTTGGTCGGGTTCAAACACATTTGCTAAGTTCTACAAGTTTGATACCCTGGCTGAGTAGGACCTTGCCTTTGCTCATTCGGTGCTGCAGAGTCATCCGCACTCTCCCGCCCGTTTGGGAGCTTTGGTATAATCCCCATGGTCCTTACGGAGTTCCCAGCATCCACTAGGACGTCAGAGAAAATAAGAATTTACTCACCGGTAATTCTATTTCTCGTAGTCCGTAGTGGATGCTGGGCGCCCGTCCCAAGTGCGGACTCTCTGCAATACATGTATATAGTTATTGCTTAACTAAAGGGTTATTGTTATGAGCCATCTGTTACTGAGGCTCAGTTGTTGTTCATACTGTTAACTGGGTATGGTTATCACAAGTTGTACGGTGTGATTGGTGTGGCTGGTATGAGTCTTACCCTGGATTCCAAATCCTTTCCTTGTTGTGTCAGCTCTTCCGGGGACAGTTTCCTTAACTGAGGTCTGGAGGAGGGGCATAGAGGGAGGAGCCAGTGCACACCAGATAGTACCTAATCTTTCTTTTAGAGTGCCCAGTCTCCTGCGGAGCCCGTCTATTCCCCATGGTCCTTACGGAGTTCCCAGCATCCACTACGGACTACGAGAAATAGAATTACCGGTGAGTAAATTCTTATTTTCTCTGAAGAACCCCTCTCTTGTGCAGTGGGGATCTCTGTCTTATTGCACTGTGTGGGCAAGTCGTGTCAGACCAGTTTGAACTAGTCTAGTTGTTGTCTATGCAAGTAATCTGACACCATTGCTGGCTACCGTAGCGCTCTCTCTCTCTCTCTCTCTCTCTCTCTCTCTCTCTCTCTCTCTCTCTCTCATATGCAGTCTGGAGCTAATACATTCTGTACACTGTTAAGGCTATAGTGTTAGACGATTTTCAAATAATAACTGTAATTTGTATATGCTCCAGTGTCCCCTATGGAATCCGAGAAAAGGATTAATCAGTAAGTACCAAAATCCTATTTCTCTTACGTCCTAGAGGATAATGGGGTCCACATTAGTACCATAGGGAATAGACGGGTCCACTAGGAGCCATGGGCACTTTAAGAAATTGATAGTGTGGGCTGGCTCCTCCCTCTATGCCCCTCCTAGCACACTCGGTTTAGAAAATGTGCCCGGAGGAGCTGGTCACGCTGGGGAAGCTCCTGAAGAGTTTTCTGCATTTATTTTTATCTTTATTGTTTTCAGGCAGGTCTGGTTGGCACCAGACTGCCTGCTTAGTGGGATTTAGGGGGGTGGAGGGGGGGGGAACGGCCCAACCTCCTTAGGGTTAATGGTCCTGACAATGCTAAATTCCTTTGTCGTATAAACAACCCTTTATGAAGCTAAGAACACTGTACGCTGTTTACTTAAGAAGTACCGTAATGGTACGCTAGTTGCGTAACGATCGCTCAGCCGTAGGCGAGACGCTCAGGCGTCACGTTCGCTCACGGCCCAGGGATCACAGGACACGTTATTGGTTATGTCTAGGGGAATGATTCGCTATGGCGTAGCTTACGCTCGAGACCACGAGGAGGTCACCAGCGATGCAGACGCTCACAACACTATACCTTTATGATAAAACCTTATACCAATGAAATACACTGAATACCTTAATGTGAGTACAGGGTGTGAGTGCAACCTTGTGTAACCTGACTAACTACAAAGCTGCTTGAGCGTCACCGACGCTCAAGTGAACACTTATCACTATAGAAAATACACAGATACTGGTTTAGGTTCCAAGGCCTATTAACTGTATTACGTCTAATATACTTGTAAAAGGGGATAACAGTACATATGATACACTACAATATAACAGAGACTTCCTAACCACAGAACTAAACAATAAATACAAAAAGACAATACTACACTGACCTAAATGCAATACAATACAATACTATCTAATACAATACAATACTAGCCTAGTCTAGGGGAGATATGAGAGAACAGAACAGAGAGAGAGAGGGAGAGATGAGATGAGAGAAATTGGCTCACAGAAAGACAATGATAACGGAGAGAAACTTACGCACAAAGGGTATGATCGCCTGCGCCTCGATATCCAGCTCCCGGCTATCAGCAGATAACCGTTGATGAGAGAGTGAGAGCTGGATGTGGTCGGCCTGCCTATTTATGCCCCACACACAATGCAATCTCCTGGTCCTACAATCCCATTGTCCATTGGCCGAAGGAATTCGGCCCTGTATCATAACAAAAGGTCATAGGGTGATTCATACAGGTGGGCTGTGACGATTTCCAACAGCTCAGGTGGGTGGGAAACTGGGTTTCCCGCCGCATACCTGAGTATGTGTAATTAATAGAAATGGACATAAACTTCTTATGTCCATAACTATTCGCACGAGCGATTAATACGCTCCAAACCAACACCGGAATATTGCTAATTAAATACTCTTCCGATGGGTACCAAACACTGCTGTATGATTCCTGTTAGACCCTTCGTACGATATAAAGAGGGATTCCTCAGCTCTGGGACATTGTATTTTAACCAAACTTTCAGAATCTATCAAAGGGACCATGATCTATAAACTACATTAATTGTGAACATTTGTAACGAATGAGTCGCACGCTACGACTACATAAACTCTACCGTAAATACGCATACCGCGCCTGCGAGTGCACGTTATTGCGGGTATGCGCATCCACGGGAGAGCGCACGCACGTGCAGCGCGGACCAGTGTGCGGTGCAAATATGGCAACGTGCATTGAGACATTTTTCTGACTTTGACAGTCCACCCTTTGGCAGTCAATAATAACTGCCACAAAACATTTAAGGAGAAAAATGTAAGTCAGGGGTTAATTGATTTCCATGGTTGGGTAGGGGAGGAGAGAGGAGAAGGTGTGAAGAGGGTATGACCTAGTGAGATAGCAGAAGCATGTGTGTATGAATCCACGTTTGGGGGGTCATGTATCATCGTGCCGTACGTGTTGTAAATCAAGCTTCGAGGTATTGCGAAGTATACATTTGAATTCCTTCTTATCCTGTGGTACAGGTCTGTGGATGGGCTGTCAAACTCTACCGAGCTCATTTCGGCTGTGGTTGTAACAAAATGGGGATGCACATTTTAGTTGATGATACATGAATGGGGGAGGTATGTGGTTGCTGCTATCTGTGCCTGTATTCCCTATCGTCTATGTGTGTCGTTACCTGGGGGTTGCAGAGATGAAGATAAAGAACACTTACGAAAAATGCAATGATATTCTATGTCAGGGAAATGTACATCTGTCGTTGAAGTTGTTTTCGGTATCTGTTGAGAGTCGTCTTCTTTGCGCTGTATTGCTCCTTAGGCATGAGCAAATAGCTTTGTCTGAGCCATCAGATTTACAAAAATGTTGGGCTAGCGTGAGTTTAAAGATACTAGGGAAACTGGGGATCCATGGCAAAGTTCATCAAGTGTCCATATTTAAAGTTGTCAAATCTTCTTCTTTGGTCAATCCGTTGTCTGTATACATCTCGTCTCGTCAGCTTCCTCGTCCAAGGGGGTCTTTGTATCTGGGAGAAAAGCAGAAAAACAGGTGAAAGAAACGGACCGTATAATCGCATTTTCATCACATTCTGGTTTCTATCATTGGGTCATAAATCAAATCCAGGTTAATTACAGTTTCCTCACTCCTCAAGCTCATCACTTTTGTACTTTGTTTGCACCTCATTAAAGCCTGCCCGCATCTAAATATCAATCCAATCGATATAACGACACCCAAGATACATAGTAGAAACTTTCCAACATCCATTATGACTCCTTGAGCCCAGTCTCCTAAACCGGAGAACCAATTTCGCGGGTTCAACCATGACACCCAACCAGTCAGCTCATTACCTACAGCAGCAAGGGTGAGATTGTGTTTTTGACGAAATTCCCACTTTAGTTGGAGAATATCGTCCATCTTTTGGTCTATGACCTCTACCGGATCCTCGGTGCTATTTGTGATATACGTGCAACACTTTATGCCGTACTGTGTTGCCAATGTAACACAATATCCGCCTGTTACTGCTGTAAGATAATTAAGAACCATCCTATGCTGAACTAGTTCTGTTTTGTAAGCTTGAAGTTCTCTTCCAGTGTATCTAAACGTGTCATCATACATTTCAGTGATATTATCTAACAAATTGGCGAGTGCGGAAATGTATCTATAATTCATCACACCTCGAGCGGTGCGAGTGAAATCTAACGCTACCAGAACCTGAATCCCGGTGGATTCATGGATAAGATCAGAGGCCGGATGCTCTAACCTTTCTGACAGTTGTCTTTTAACTCGGTGCTCGTAATGAGTGTGAGTATAAGGAGCTTGGGCACCACGATGTATGTCCTTCATTTTGTCATGTGTAACAGTCATCACTTCGGGCAATACTTTTCCAATATAACACAATCCTTCAGAGTTTGGGGCAAGCCACTTGTACGCCTTTCTCCCGCATATGAAATATGCATCATCGGGGAGAACATATGGGACGGAGAAGGACATGACCATGTTACAAACCTTCCAGGTGAAATCTCCTGACCCTAATTCTTCCATCTGCCTAATGCACGTATCGGTTTGTACGATATGTGCACAGTATCCTGGTGATACCTCTCCAACTCTAGTAATCCTATTTCCTAAGGTATATCGATACCGGAAAGATTTTCCTCTACTGGCTATGTGGCGTACGAGCTCTGTATCTGTAGGCATTCTATCTGCTCTGTGTGAAAAGGTCATGGTAAGGTTGCTCCATGACACTTCCCAATTTCCCGGTTTTCTGGGATTGGAGATGTTAAAACATATGAGGGACCTATCCACATGGTATTGGTGGAGCTTCAAACTAGGAGGGCTGGAGATGTTAAACCTCCGGTCCACCGGTCTCCCACCACTTAGCTCAAGTACCTCCCCTAACGTTAAAGGAAATGGTACTAGCCCTGATTTACTGTGACCCTGAGGTACTTGAGAGCATACCCAACAATCTGTTTGGTTTAACACGTTACCCACTAAGGAGTGATAGTCACTCAATGGATGCCGGTCTATATGGATATTAAAACTAGGTTGGCATTTCTTTATGCATCCATCTTCAACCAGATTATCACAGAGCCTACAGATACAATTTTCTTCAGCTAACAATCCATCACAATTTCTTCTATCGGATCGTTTTCTGATACTCGCCTTTGCTTGTTGGTTTGGTTGATCTTGGAAAACTACGCCTCCATCATCATAATCGGAACCCATTCCAGAACCTCTTTCGACCTCTATGGTACTCTCGCCGGAACAGACTGCTCTGGTCAACATCATGGTTAACATAAAAATCCGGATCACAGTCTCTTGGGGCAAGTCCATCTTTGAGGAGGAAATAGAGAAGAATGAGAAGGGGGAAAAAGAAATTTTAAGGGAGAGGGGATGGGAAGTGGAGAAAACAATAAAAGGGAGAGGGGAGTCGACAGCTGCTTTCGGTCTTCAAGGCTCAGGTGCCGCCTCAGTCCTCCTGGAACAGACACTCTAGTGATACAACCTCTACCGTCTGTTCCTTATCACGGGACTTCTCTGGATCAGCAACCTTCTTGCAGTGGGATGAATGGACCCAAGTCTCTCTCTCAGCAACCTTCAATGCTGTGGTGCTAGTCAATAAGACCTGGTATGGTCCTTCCCATCTATCAATAAGACAACCTGAGCGTAGAAAATTTCGTATCATTACATAATCCCCAGGTTCAATGTCATGACAATTACTATCTGGTAAATCAGGAATCACCAACTTCAGATTATCATTTTGATTCCTCAACTGTTTACTCATGTTAATTAAGTATTTTACAGTTACTTCATTGTTACATTTCAAATCATCCTGAGGGTTAATCATGACATGCGGTTGTCGACCAAACAAGATTTCAAAAGGAGACAGATTAAGAGGGGACCTGGGAGTGGTTCTGATGCTATACAAAACAATGGGTAAAGCTTCTGGCCACGTCAATCCTGTCTCTGCCATTACTTTACTCAATTTATTTTTAATAGTGCTGTTCACTCTTTCGACCTTCGCACTCGCCTGTGGACGGTACGGAGTGTGCAGCTTGCTATCAATTCCCATCAACTTACACATTCCTTGAAAGACATCACCTGTAAAATGGGTACCCCTATCACTTTCAATGATTCTAGGGATACCATATCTACATACAAATTCCTGCACAATTTTCTTAGCTGTAAACATAGCGGTATTTGTAGCTGCTGGAAAAGCCTCGACCCAATTCGAGAAAACATCTATACAAACAAGTACATATTTCAAATTTCGACATGGGGGTAATTGAATGAAGTCAATTTGTATTACCTGGAAAGGGCCGCCGGCAGGTGGGATATGGGATGGTTCTGTAGGTATTGCTTTTCCAATATTCTTTCTCAGACAGGTAAGGCATGACATTGCTCTTTTACTCGCATGAGAGGAGAATCCTGGGGCGCACCAGTATGCTCTTACCAATTTGCACATCCCCTCCTTGCCTAGATGAGTCAGCCCGTGAGCTGCTTCAGCCAGACATGGAAGGTATGCCCTGGGGGCCACTGGTTTACCATGTCCATCCGTCCAGAGCCCTGAGGACTCCTGGCCATATCCCTTTGCCCTCCAGACTGCTCTTTCCTGTGTGGAACACAAATTCTGCATCTCACACAACTTCTGTGTGTTGATGGTATTAAATACCATCAACTGTGTGGTGTCTGTCCGTGTGGGGGTAGCAGCTGCAAGCTTTGCGGCTTCGTCTGCTCGGCTGTTACCAAGGGATACTGGGTCTTGACTATATGTATGTGCTTTACATTTGATAACAGCCACTCTGTCGGGTTCCTGTATCGCTGTTAGAAGCCTTTTTATGTGAGCTGCATGCGCTATCGGTGTACCAGCTGCCGTCATGAAATTTCTGAGACGCCATAGCGCTCCGAAATCATGTACTACCCCGAACGCGTATCTAGAATCGGTGTAGATATTGGCAGACTTACCCTTAGCCAATTCACATGCTCTGGTTAGGGCGACCAGTTCAGCAACCTGGGCTGAGTGAGGTGGGCCTAGCGGTTCCGCTTCTATGGTGTCTTGGTCATCTACGACTGCGTATCCAGTACACAAGTCTCCCGAGTCTGACTGTCTGTGACAACTACCGTCCGTGTAGAACGTGAGTTCTGCATCTTCTAGTGGATTGTCACTGATGTCAGGCCTTGCGGTAAAATTTTGGGTCAAATATTCCATACAATCATGTGCATCTTCCTTTGCATTAAATCCTCCTTCCCCATCACTCTCACCTCCCACCCTTTTGTGTCTGACCAGGCACACCTGGGAGAAATGTTGCAGGGTTTAATGCACTGCATCTCCTTATGGTGATGTTTACGGGGGCCATTAATGCCAATTCCCATCTTGTAAACCTTGCTGATGAGACGTGTCTGGTTTGGGCAGAATTCAATAAGGCAGATACCGCATGCGGTGTATGGATTGTGAGGTTGTGGCCTAGCACGACATCTTCGCTTTTTGTCACTAGCAATGCTATCGCCGCAACGCTACGCAAGCATGTGGGGAGGGATCGCGCTACCGTGTCTAGCTGAGCGCTGTAGTATGCAATTGGCCTGCTGGCATCACCGTGTTTTTGTGTTAGTACACCTGCTGCGCACCCAGCACTTTCTGTTCCGTATAGTTCAAAGGGTTTCCCATAGTCTGGCATACCTAGTGCTGGTGCCTGCGTTAGGCACTGTTTGAGTCTCTCAAATGCTGTTTCGGATTCGTCTGTATGCGAAATCCGATCAGGTTTGTTTGAGGAGACCATTTCCTGCAAAGGTAGCGCCAATATGGAAAACCCTGGGATCCAATTACGGCAATACCCACACATTCCTAAAAACGTCCTGATCTGTTGCTGGGTTTGTGGCAGTGTCATGTCTCTAATGGCTTGGATTCTATCAGCGGTCAGGTGTCTCAGTCCTTGTGTTAGACAGTGTCCCAAGTATTTTACCTTAGCTTGGCATAATTGCAACTTGTCTTTGGAGACCTTGTGACCTGTGTCTGAAAGATGAAACAGGAGCTGTTTCGTATCCTTCAGGGATGCCTCCAATGAATCAGAACACAGTAGTAGATCATCCACGTACTGTATCAACACTGATCCACTTTCCGGTTGGAAAGACTGTAAACAATCATGCAAAGCCTGAGAAAATATACTTGGACTATCTATGAAACCTTGGGGTAACCGAGTCCACGTGTATTGGACTCCTCTGTATGTGAATGCAAACAAATATTGGCTGTCAGGGTGCAGAGGTACCGAAAAGAAAGCGGAGCAGAGGTCAATAACAGTGAAAAATTTGGCAGTGGGAGGAATTTGCATTAGGATGACAGCTGGATTAGGCACTACGGGGAACTGACTCTCAACTATTTTGTTAATCCCCCTTAGATCCTGCACTAGCCTGTAACCCCTCCCCCCACTCTTTTTAACAGGGAAGATGGGACTATTTGCTGTGCTGGACGTTCTTACTAGAATGCCCTGTTGTAGCAAGCGCTCTATTACGGGAAAAACTCCTAACTCCACCTCTGGCTTCAGAGGATACTGTGGGATTTTTGGAGCTATCCTACCATCTTTTACTTGCACAACTACTGGAGCTACGTTTGCCATTAATCCAGTGTCCTGTCCATCTTTTGTCCAAAGCGACTCTGGTATCTGAGATGTCATCTCTTCTACTTGGGATGGATTCCTATTTGTCATAATGGAATGTGACATTAATTTTGATGGGGAGTCTAACATGTCTCGTACTTCCTGAGCGTGATTCTCAGGGATGTCCAAGAATACACCTTCAGGAGTACAATAAATGACGCAACCCATTTTACATAGTAAGTCTCTTCCCAGGAGATTAGTTGGTGCAGATGCAGCCAGCAAAAAGGAATGCTTGGTATGCAAAGGCCCTATTGTAATCTCGGCTGGTTTGCTAACCGGGTAGTGCTGGACTACTCCTGTTACTCCCATGGCTGGAATTGTCCTACCAGTGGTTCTCATGCCCACTGTCGAATTTATCA